>NW_027469852.1:0-58115 GCF_051020765.1 Lasioglossum baleicum | reverse complement strand
AAGGCCATACCTTCCGAGAAGCCCAAACCGCAGCAGCAAGTGTCTTGCTCATTGTTCAAGGTAGCAAATTAGTAACATTTACTCCGGGAAGACATGGTTTAACTCTTAGAATATTGGACTACGTCAAGCTATGGACTTAGCCCTTCGTCTCTCCGAGAAAGTGGTATCGTTCTCGAACGGTTTGACGCTCGATCTTATAAATAATACATGAAATTATGGTTTAAATGGTAACTAAAATTCATACTACCTTGCTTATCTGAACACGAAGCCGCACCCTCTATGCAGCTGGTTAGCTTCTAAGAAGGTAAGGCCTTCGCTAAAATGTTGGCTCTATACCAACAGGTAACGGTCTACATCGTTTTGACTCTGTATATTAATACCAATACCGTGATATATTGTGTCTAAGACCAATACTGTACGGCGGATTTACTCCCGGTATAGCTGGTTTGATTCAAGGAATGGCAGGATACGTGAAGATATTGATCTAACCCTCCGACTCTCAAAGAAGGTTGTGACGTTCCCAATCGCTGACCCTCGAACTACTAAGTCATTCATGAAATTATGCTGCCCGTCACTCAAATGAAGACTAATGACTTTCTATGAACACGAAGTTATACTATCGATGAAGCCGGTGTGATTCGCGAAAGATAACGCCTTCGGTAAACGTTTATCTTTACACCAATTGGAAACGTTATAAAACGGTTTGACGCTCTTCATTAGTTTAAATACTGTGAATTGAGGTGTCCATTGCCAATACAGTTCAGCGGTTTTACTCCCGGAATACCTGGTTTGACTATCGGAATCGCAGGATAGTTGAGGCTATTGTGCTATATATGCGATTTCACGTAGAAGGTGGTAACGTTCTCGAACGGTTTCATACTAGACCTTCTCATTCATACATAAAATTACGGCCCCTTCATGCGATGCATACTAATTTGTATCTCTGAATACGAAGTAATACTCTACATACGTCGGGATAAGATCTCGGAAGAAAAGGTTTTCTGTAATACTTTTTTGACTTCAATTCCAATATGTATCGGTCCACAAATGTTACACTGTGTACATTAATATTCATACGTGAAGCTAAGTTGTCCGTCACTGAAATGGAGACTAACTTCTTTTTCTGAACACGAAGAAATACTCTCGATACAGCCGGTTAGTTGTTCAGGAGGTAAGGTCTTCTGTAAAGTTTGACGGTTCTACACCAGTTTGTCGGTCTGATTTAATATCCAAACCATGAATTGATGTATCAATTGCCAATACTGGTCGGCGCATTCGCTCCAGGAATACGTGGTTTGACCCAGGGAATCACAGAATATGTGATGATATTCACATATCTGTGCGTCTCACAAAGAAGGTGGTAACGTTCTTAAACGGTTTGTCCCTCGTAATTCTAATTCATACCTGAAACTATAGTGTCCGTCTCTATAATGCATACCAATTTCTGCATCTGAACACGAAGTTATACCATCGATATAGAGAGCGGGGTAGATTCCCGGAAGGCAATACATCCGGTGAATAGTTTCACGTTATACAAATTGGTAATGTTCTTCAACGGTTTCTTCAAATAATTTAATATTTATACCGGGTAATGTGGTGAATATTACCAGTGGTGTACAGCGGATTTACTACTGGTGTACCAGGCTTGACTCTCGGAATCACAGGATAGGTGATGCTATTTACATAGCTGTGCGACACTCAAGGAAGGCGGTACCGTTCTTGAACGGTCTGGCTCTCGAGTTTGCTATTCGTATGTGGAAATAAGGTGTGCCTCTGCTAAAGTGTCTACTAATTTGCTTCCGAGTACACTAAGCACGATACTTGCAACAGCGGGTTAAGTTTGTGGAAGGTAAGGCCTTCGGATAAAAGTTTGACTTTATACCAATGGGTAACGTCCTGCAACCGATTGATTCTGTACTTTGAAATTTAAGCCGTGAGTTAAGGTGTCAATTGCTAATACTGTGTAATGGATTTACACCCGGTTTAACTGGTTTCACTCTCCGAGTAACAAGATAGGTGATGTTACTGACTAAGACGTTCGACTCTAAAAGAAGGTTGGTAACTTCCTTGAACGGCATGTCACTCGATCTACTTATTCGTACCAGAAATTATGGTGCCCGTCACTTAAATGTATACTAGTATGTTTTTCTGAACTCGAAATTATACTCTCGATACAGCGGGTTATGCTTCTCGGAAGGTAAGGACTTCGGAAAAATGTTTGACATTGTACGAATTGGTATCGCTCTCAAAGAGTTTGACGCTCTATATTAATATTCAAACTGCGAAATAAGGTGTCTACTCCCAATTCTGTTTAGAGGACTTACTTCTCGGTTTCCTGAGTTGCCTCTCGAATCACGGGTTACGTGAAGTTATTCACTTGGCCGTTCGAATCTCAAAGGGGGCGGTAACGTTCATGATCAGTTTGTGTCCCGATCTTCTAATCCATACACGAAATTAAGGCGCCCGTCACTAAATGTTTAGTAATTTGCTTCTTGGAACACGAAGTAATACCCTCAATATAGCCGGCTTGCTTCTCGGAAGGAATTGCCTACGGTAAGAAGTTAGACTGTATACGAATGGGTAAAGTTCTACAATGGCTTGACCTCCTGCTTTAATATTCGAACAGTGAATGATCTTACGGCAGATCGAGCAACACTACTGTATGGTCTCCGATAATTTCTTAAGACATGATTTTGAACCGCATGCAATTCATTCTCATTTTTATATTAATATACAAATACTGCAATTAACTGTTATGGTGATTACAATTTTTTTTCGAAATTGTTTATTGTTAGCTGAAAAAATTGTATTTCTGAATACATGTGTCTCTGGAACCAGTTCAGTTCACGTTTATGACATTATTTTGTTAAACGTATTGCTATTTTATACGATTGTCTGTGTACGGACCTACGCCGTTTAAGCGACACGTCTCTCGAGGTCTTGTAGTCGCGTACGACTGAACGGAGCGGAACTACTGGATGGACTTCCTCAATTCCCTTATCTTTGATTTTGTACCGCTTGCATTGTTTACCAGTTCTCCATTTATTTATACATGCTGTATTTTTCTGTTATGATATTTTAAATTTATTTCAAAAGTTTCTATTTTTGTTTCAAAAAGTTGTATTTCTTTGTAAATGTCTCATTGAAATTAGCTGACTATACGTTTATTGCGATATTTTGCTATACCTAATGTTGTTTAATATGACTGCCTGTATGCTACCTACGCTTCCGGACCAACGAGGCTCTAGTGGACTTGTAGTTGCGTACGGTAGATGGGAGTGGCTTAATGAATGGTTTCGAATATTTATTAACCTTGATTTTGTACCGTATACATACTGTAAATTGCTGTTTTAAACATTTCAGGTTTTTATCAAGACTTCTAATTTTTATATAAAAGACTTGTATTCCTTAGTCAAAGCGTCTTAGAAATTAGTTGAGTGGACGTTTCTGACATTATTATGTTACCCTTTTTGTTATTTTATGTGACTGCTTTTGTACGTACCTACGCTGCCGGAGCGAAACGACTGGCGTGGTCTTTTATTTGAGATCAGTAGATCGTAGCGAATCTGCTGTATGGTCTTTTTTAATTTCTTTAACCATAATGTTGTACATTATGCGATCATTCACAGTATTCAATTCATTTCTACATGATATAGTTTACTGTTATGATATTTCCATGTTTTTCACGATTGTCAATTTTTATTTCAAAGAATTGTATTTCACAGTAAAAGATTCTTTCGAATTAGTTGATTGTACGTTTAGGACTATATTCTGTTAAATTACGGCACAGAAATGTTGTAGTGGTCATGTAGTTAGGTACGGCAGATTGGAGCAGCATACTTGATTGTCCTCGTTAATTTCTGCAACCCACGATTTTAAACTGTATGCATTCGTTCCCAATTTGTCCGTTTATTACATACGTTCTTTAGTTTACTGTCATGATATTTTCGATTTTGCTTTTATTATTTTGAATTTCTATTGTAAGAAATTGTATTTCCTAGTAAAACTGCCTTTGGAAATTGTGAGTGTATGCTTGTGACATTATTTTGTTTAACTAATTGTTATTGTGTATGATTGTCTGTATACGTACCTTAGCTGACGGAACAACACGACTGGAGTGCACTTGCAGTTGCGTTCGGTACATCGTAGCGATACTACTGTATGATCTTCGTTAATTTCTCTAACCTCGATATTGTATCGTATGCACTTCTTCCCAGTAGTCCATTTATTTGTACAAACTGTAATGTAGTGTTATGATATTTTCGATATTTTTCCCAATATTCAATCTGCATTTTAATAAATTGTATTTCTTAGTAAAAGTACCTTTTGGAATTAGTTGTGTGAACGCTTGTGACATTATTTAGGTCAATTTGTAGCCTGAATTATTTGATCGCGTACCTATGCTGTCGGTGGGACACGGATATGGATGCTCTGTTGTTGCGTAGACAGATCAGGAGCGACAATAGCGTGTGGCCCTTGCTTTTACTTTATCCGTACCAATGTACCGTAAGCATTGATAGGCAGGATTCTATTTATTTCTACATATTGCAATTTACTTTTAGGATATTTTCGGATTGTTTCATAACATCTAGCCATTAATTTCAAAAACTGTATTTCTTAGGAAAAGTGCCCATTGAATCTGTTGAGTGTGCGTATCACGAGATATTCATCTAAACCTATCGTAGTTTTACATTATTGGCCATACAGGTCGCCACGCAGTCGGAGCAACACGACTGGCGATGTCATGTAGTCGCGTACGGAAGGTCGAAGCGGCACAACTGAATGGTCGTCGTTAATTCCTTTGAAAACAATGTTGTGCCGCATTCAGTCCTTTGCAATTCTCTGTTTATTTAAAAATACCGTAATTTACGCTTACTATATGCATAATTTCCTCCGATGTTTCCAATTTTTATTTCAAAAAATTGTATTTCTTATTAAAAGTATCTTTGGAGTTAGTTAAGTGTACGATTATGGAAATACTTTGCTATACTTTCTGTTATTTCATACGATTGCCTGTATGCGCACCTACGCTTTCGGAAAGACATGGCTGTAGTGGCTTTGTATTTGCGTGCGGCAGATCGGAGAGGCATACTGGATGGCCTTCGTTTCTTCGTGTAACAATGGTTTTGAAATCAATACAATTTTTCCGGCGTTCTCCATTTATTTATACGTTCTGTTATCAACTGTTATGAAATATTCTATTTTCATCGAAATTATCAATCTTTATTTTGAAAAATTGTATTTCCTAGTAAAAGTGTCTTTGGAGTTAGTTGTGTGTACGTTTATGACAATATTTAGTTATGTTCTTGGGTATTTTATAGGATTGTCTCTATACATATCTGCTTCTCTGCCACTCCAGTCGTCTCGCTCCGGAATCGATGGTACCTATGGAGACAAACATAGAAAATAACAATAACTTAAACAAGGTAACTTCAAAAATGTACATTCAACTAATTCCAAAGGCACTTTTACTAAAAAATACAATCATTTAGAATAAAACTTGAAATTTCTATGAAACTGGGAAATATCATAATCATAAGAGTAAATTACAATGGCTGTATTTAAATGGAATACTGCAGAAGACCAAGGTAAAAGCAATTAATCAAGGCAATACAGTATTCCACTCCGATTTGTCGCACGCAATTACAAGACCATTCCAGCCACATCACTTCGGAAGCGTAGGTGCACATATAGACAATCATATAATGTAACAATAAGTTTAACAAATTAATGCCATAAACGCTCACTCAACTAATTCCAAAGGCACTTTTGCAAAGAAATACTATTACTGAATACTAAAAATTGGGAAATTAGAAAAAATCTAATATATTATAACATTAAATTACAATATGCATAAGTAAATGGAAAACAGGGACAAAATGCATACGGTACACAATCAGGTCTAAAGAAATTAATGACACCCATCGAGTACTGCTGCTCCGATGTACTGAACGCAACGGCAAGACCTCTCCAACAGTGTCGCAAGCGAGATGTGGGTACGTATACGTACCGTCGTATTAAATATCAGTAAGAATAATTGAATAATGTCAGAAATGTACACTCAATTGATTCCAGAGACATATTCACGGAGAAATACAATTATTTTGAACTATAAACTAAAAATTTTGAAAAAAAATCGAAATCATCATAACCGTATATTTCAGTTTGTATGAATAAACGGATTGCTGGGAAGAATTGCATACATTTCGAAATCAAGGTTAAAGAAATTTAAAAAGACCATCCAGTATTGCTGCTCCTTTCTGCCGGACATAACTACATGTCTTCGCCATACGTGTCGCGTTGGTAGGGTAGGAGCGTATAGAGCCAATCATTTAAAATGACATTAAGCTTAACAACATAATATAATAAACGTACACTCACATAATACCAAAGACACTTTTACAGTGAAATACAATCTTTTGAACTAGAAATTGATACTTTTGAAACAAAATAAAATATATCGAAACAGTAAATTACACTGTGTAGAAATAGATAGAAATCTGCGAATGACTACAAACGGTAAAGTATTAAGTTTAAGGAAATTAATAAAGACCATACACCAGCGTCGCTCCTATCTTGTCAACGCAATTTCAACATATCTCCAGCCGTGTCGTTCCGGAAGTACAGGTACATACACTGACAATCGCATAAAATAAGAGTAAGATTAACAAAATGATGTAAAGAACGTACAATGAACTAATTGCAATGACATTTTTCCTAAGGAATAAAATTTTTTGTAATAAAAATTGAAGATTCTGAAAAAAAATGATAATATCATAACAGAAATTACAGTTTGCGTCCATAAATCGATGGCATGAGGAAAACGCATACAGTACAATATCAAGGTTAAAGAAATTAATGAAGACCGTCAACACCTGTCGTTCCAATGTAGCGAATGCAACAGCAAAATCACTCCAGTCGCGTCGCTCCGGCAGCGTAGGGACGTATACAGCCAATCATATTAAATAGCAGTAAGATTAACATAATAATGTCATAAATGTGGACTCAACTAATGCCCAAGGCACCTTTACTGAAAAATACCATTATTCAAACTAAAAATATTAAATTTTGAAAAAAAAATCGAAAATATCATATCAGTAAATAACAATGTGCATAAATAAATGGAAAACTGCGTAAGAATGCATACGGTACAATATCAAGGTTAAAGATGTAACGTAGATCATACCTTAGTTTCTCTCCGATCTACCGAACTCAACTACAGTATAATTCCAGCCCTGTCGTGCAGGAAGCGTAGGACGGTATACAGACACCCGCATAAAATAGCAATAAGTTTAACAAAATAATGCCATAAACGTACACTCAACTAATTCCGGATACACTTTTACTAAGAAATACAATTTTTGAAATTATCAATTGGAATTTTGGCAGAAATCGAAAATATCAAATGAGTAAATAACGGTATGTAGAAATAAATAGAAAACTGCGAAAAAATGAGAACGGTACAATATAAAGGTTAATGAAATCAGCAAAGTGTCGCTCCTGTCGGCCAAACGCGACAGTACGACCGACCTAGCCGTGTTGCTCCGTCAGTGTATGTACGCATACTGCCAATCATACAAACTAACCAAGAATTTAGCAAAATATTGTCAATAACGTACGCACTACTAACTCGAAGGCAATCTTGCTAAGGAGTACAATTTTTTATCTCAAAAATTATTAATTTTGAGAAAAATCCAAAATATCATAACCGTAAATTACAATATGTATAAATAAATGCAAAGCTGGGAAAAAATGACTACAGTACAAATTCAAATTTAAAGAAATTACCGACGATCATACACTAGCGTCGCTCCGATCTACGGAACGCAACTACAAGACCACGCCATTCGTGTCGGCCCGAAGAAGTTGGTTCGTATACGACCAATCACATAAAGTAACAACAAGCTTAACAAAATATTGTCATAAACGTAAGCTCATATAATCCAAAAGAGGCTTTTACTTAGAAATAGAATTTCTAAGTTATAAATTAGAGACCTTGAAGAAAATTGAAAGTATCGTAATAGTTAATTACATTATGTATAAAACAAACAAACAAAAATTAAAAAATTGAAGACTGCGGAATATGGCATACCCTACAATATCAGTATTAAATCAATACTAAAGGAATTAACAAACACCATCCAGTAGTGCCTCTCTGATCTGCCGATAGCAGCTGGCAGACAAGTTCTATCATGTCGCTCCGGAAGCATCGGTGTGTGTACAGAAATTCAAATAAAATAACAATAAGTTTAACAAAATAATGTCACAATCGTACACTCAAGTAATTCCGACGGCACTTTCACTAAGAATTACAAACGTTTGAACTAAAAATTTACAATTTTTACGAAATCGAACGTGCCATAACAAGTATGTAACAGTATAGGAAAGTAAATAGATGACTATGAAAGAATGCATGCGCATCAATATTAAGGTTAAAAATATTAAAAAAGACCATACAACGGTGTGACTTCGATGCACCGAACGCAGCTACAAGATCGCTACAGTCGTGTTGCTCGGGAATCGTTGGTACGTATATAGACAATCATATAAAATGGCAATAAGATTAACAAAATAGTGACATAAATGTACACTCGACTAATTCCAAAGGCACCTTCTTAAGAAATACAATTTATTAAACCAAAAATTGAATATATTGAAAAAAATCGAAAATATCATAACATTAAATTACATTATGTACAAGTAAATGGAAAGCAGCGAAAGAATGCACACTGCACAATATTATGGTTATAGAAATTAACGAGGACCATACAGTATGCTGCTCTGATCTGCCGTAGGCAACTACAATACCACTCCAGCCGTGTCGCTGAGGAGGCGTAGACACGTTTACAGACAATGAATATAAAATAACAGTAAGTTTAAAAATGAAATATCATAACGTACACTCAAATAAATCCAAAGCCACTTTCTCTAACAAATTCAATTTTTTAACATCAAAATTGGAGGTATAAAAGAAAATCGATGATATCACAAGAGTAAATTACAGTATAAATAAATAAATAGAATACTGCGACGGAGTGCATACGGTACAAGATTATACATAAATAAAATAACGAAGACCATCGAGTAGTGACGCACCGTTCTACCATACGCAACTTCAGGACCACTACAGACGTGTCGCTTTGGAACCGTAGGTACGTATACAGACAATCGTATAATATAACAAAGAATTTAACAAAATATTCTCTAAAGGATACACTCAACTAACTCCAAAGTCATTTTTACTGAGAAATATAGTTTCACTCAACTAGAAATCGAATATTCTGAAAAAAAGGATTGAAAATATCAATACAGTAAGCTACAGTACGTAGAAGTAAATTTAAATCAGCGAGAGAATATAAACGATACAATATAGGGTTTAAAGAAATTAACAAAAACCATATAGCAGCGGCGATCCGATCATGTGACGCAACTACAGTGTAATTCCAGCAGTGTCGTGCAGGACGCGTATGTCAGTATAGGGACAATCCGATAAAACAACAGTGAATTTAACAATATATTGTCATAAACGTTCACTCTACTAACTCGATGGCACTTGTCCCGAAAAATGCAAATATTAAAACAAAAAGTTTGATGTTTTGATCGGAAAATGGGAAGTATCATAACTGTAAATTACAGTATGTATAAGAAAATGGAAAACTGGGGAATATGACAACGGTACACAATCTAGGTTAAAGAAATAAAGGAGGGTCTTCCACTATGACGCGCTGACCTGCCTTTCGCAACAGTAAGACCACTCCAATCGTGTCGCACAGGAAGCGTAGGTACGTATATAGACAATCGTATAGGGCAGCAGTAAGTTTAACAAAATAATGTCATAAACGTACACTCAACTATTTCCGTAGACATTTTTACTAAGAAATGCGATTTTTGAAATTACAAACTGGAAATTATGAGAAAAATCGAAGGTATCGTAACTGTTAAATACAGTATGTAGAAATAAATATATATCCGAGATAGAATGCTTGCAGTACAATATTAAGGTTAATCAAATTAACGAAGACCATACAGTAGTGCTGCCCGATATGCCGAACGCAACTAGAAGACGACTCCAGTCGTGTTGAACAGGAAGTGTAGGTATATATACAGACAATCATATAAAGTATCAGCAAGCTTGACAGGATATTGTTATATACGTACACTCAATTAATTCCAAAGACAGGTTTACTAGGAATTACAAATCGCTAAACACAAATTTATAATGTTGAAAAATCGATCATACTATAATAGAAAATTGCAGCTTATGGAATTCAACAGATGACTAAGAATGAATTAATACGGTGCAATATTATGGTTAAAAATATTAACAAAGACCATACAACAGAGTTGCTCCGATCTACCGGTCGCAACTACAAGACCACAATAGTCGAGTCACTCCGCATGCGTATGTACGAATACAGACAATCTCTTTAAGAAAGAATAAGTTTAACAAAATAATGTCATCAACGTAAGCTCATCTAATTCAAAGGGAACTTATACTTAACAATACAGTTTTGGGAATTTAAAACTGGAAATTTTGAAAAAAATGGGAAATGGGATAACAGGAAATTACAGCATGTCTAAATAAATAGGAGACTGGGAAAAATGCGTATTGGTCAAAATCAGGGCTAAAGATAATAACGAAGATCAACCAGTAGTGTCGCTCCAACCTTCCGCACGCAACTAGAAGACCACTACAGTCGTGTTGTTCCGAAAACGTAGGTACCTATACACAAAATCGTATAAAATAACAGTAAGATTAAGAAACTGATGTCATAAGCGTACATACAACTAATTCCAAAGTCACTTTTGCTGAGAATTACAGATTTTCAGACTAAGGATTAAAAGTTCTTAAAAATAATTGAAAATATCAATGCAGTAAATAACAGTCTCCATAAATAAGTGGAAGACTGGGTGAAAATGCATACGGTACTATATCAAGGTTATAGAAATTAACAAAGACCATCCAGTAGAGCCGCTCTAATTTGCTGTACGCAACTGCAATACGACACCAGTCGTCTCGCTCCAGCACTGTAGTTACGTATACAGACTATCAAAAAATAACATAAGGCATAACGAACTATTATCATAAACGTACACTTAACTGATTCCAAAGAAAGGTTTCCTAAGAAATACAATTTCATAAATTAATATTGGAAATTATGAAAAAAGTCGAAAAATCATAACAGTAAATTGCAGTATGTAGAAGTAAATAGAAATTTGCGGAAGATTGCGTGCGGTACAATATTGTTGTTAAAAACGTTAACGAAGATCATGCAGTATGCCTCTTGGATCTGGCGTTCGGAACCACAAGACCACAGCAGCCGTGTCGCTCCGACAGCGTAGGTACTTATACAGACAATCATATAAAAAAAAACAATATTTTTAACAAGATAATGTCATAAACGTACACTCAACTAATTTCAAAGGCACTTTTACTAAGAAATAAAATTTTTTTTACATAAAAATTGAAAATTTCGAAGAAGAACGAAAATATATCAGCAAATTACAGTATCTATAAATAATTAGAAAATTGGACAGAATGCATATGCTACAAAATCAACGATATGGAATTAATTGAAACCATACAGTAATGCCGCTTCCAGCTGCAGAACGTCAAGTCGTTCTGGAACGTTACCACCTCCTTTTAGAGATGAACGGAAAAGATAATAGCTTCACTTATCCTGTGATTCGGGGAGGCTAACCAGGTATTCCGGAAGTAAATCCGCTGATCCCTATGGTATATAGTCATCTCCAATCAGGGTTTGAATATTAATGCAGGCCGTTAAGCCATTGTATATCATTACCTAGTTGCGTAGGCTCAAACTTCATATAGAATGCCTTGCGCTCCGAAAAACTGACCCGCCGTGTCGAGAGTATAACCCCGTGCACAGAGATACTAACTTGCATACATTTTAGTGTCGAGCACCTTAATTTCATGCATGAATAGAAAACTAGAGAGTCGTACCGTTCGAGAGCACTACCATCATCTTTGAGATTCAAACGGCTAAGTTAATAGCTTCACCCATCCTGTGATTTCGAGAGTCAAACCATATAATACGGGGCATAAATGCGCTGAACAGCTCTGGCAATAGACACCTTAGTTCACGGCTCGAATATCAAAGTAGAGCGTGAAACCATTTTAGACCGTTACCAATTGGTATAGAGTCGAATTCTTCATCGAACACGTTACTCTCCGAAAACCTAGCCCGCTGTATCGATAGTATAGCAGCGTGTTCAGAGGAACGAATTAGCATACATTTCAGTGACGGTCATCTTAATTTCATGTATAAAACAGAGGATCGAGTATGCGAAAGTTACCACCATCTTTGAAAGTCGAACGTCAAAGTCTATGGCTTCACTTATCCTGTGATTCTTAGAGTCAAGGCAGGTATTCCGGGTGTAAATCCGCAGAACACTATTGGCATTAGACTCATAAATTCTCGATTTGAGTATCGAAATTGGGCGTCACACTATTTGTGAACCTTTCCAGTTGTTATAAAGTCGATCGTTTTACCGAAGACCGTACCTTCCGCGAACCTGACCAGCTTCATCGAGAGAACAACTTGGTGTTCAGAGGATCATATTAGGAAACATTTAAGTGACTGGACCATAATTTCATTATGAATAAGGATATCTGGGGTCAAACTATTCGAAAATGTTATCACCTTCTTTACGATTCAAGCGGCAAAGTCAATAGCTTCACCTATCCCTTGATTCCGAAAGTCAATCGTGATACTCGTGAAATGCGTTGTACATTATTGGCAATAAATACCTCACGTCGCGGAGTTAATATTAAAATATGGCGTCACACTGCGTGAGCGCGTTACTCAATGCTATAAAGTCAAACGTTGTACCGAATTGCTTACCGTCCGAGATGCTAACCCACCATATAGAGAGTATAGCTTCGTGTTTAGGGACACATATTAGTATACAATTTCGTGACCGCCCCTTACATTCATGTATGGATTATAATATCGACGGTCAGACTGTTCGAGAACGTTACCACCTACTTTCAGAGTCGAAAGGCTAAGTCAATTACTACACTTAACCTGTGACTCCCAGAGTCAAACCACGTATTCCAGTTGTAAATCCGTTGACCAGTATTTGCAACAGACACCTTAATACAGGGTATGAATATTAAAGTAGAGCAACAGATCGTTTGAGTGGGTTACCAATTTGGACAACGTCAAAAGTGCTACCGAAGACCTTACAATTCCCGTAACCCGCGTAACCCGCTGTATCCAGAATATAACTTCGTGGTCAGAGCAACAAATTAGTATACATTTTTGTTGTAATATGAGTAATTTCTTTTATACAATAATTTCACGAATGCAACGCACAGTGGTGTCGCGTGGTTGGTCTCGGTGTTTTGCTAAATTCGAACTGTGTGACGTTAGGCAGCGTGAGTGTGTTTTAAACAAATGTACTTGGACTGTGGTCACTATAGAAATATGTAAATAATTTATTATAACATATTGTACAGAAATAAAAAAGTTGTCCTGAGTTGATCCTGTCCAAAAATTAATTTAACAATTTTAATGGCGGCACTTAAATTTCATGTATGAATTAGAAGATCGAGTGTCAAATATTTCGAAAACTTTACCACCTTCGTTGATATTCGAACGGCTACGTGAATACCGTCACCTCTCCTGTGATTCCGAGATGCCAACCAGGTATACCGGGAGTAAATCCGCTGAACAGTATTGGCAACAGACGCTTAAATTACACAGTGTGAATATTAAAGTTGAGGGTCTATGCGTCGGATGTCACAACCAATTGGAATAAAGTCATTCACCTTACCGAATGCCTTACCTGCCGAATATATTATTTTCATGCATGAATAGCAGAGCCGAAAGTCAAGTCGTTCGAGGTCGTTACCACCTTCTCGGAGAATAGAACGGCAGATTCAATAACTTCACCTATCCTGTGATTCCGAGAGTCAAATCTGGAACGCTGAATATATCCGCTGTATGGTGTTGGCAATGGACACCTTTATTAACGGTGTGAATATTGAAGCAGCACCTCATTCCCGTTATGAAACGTTAACAATTGGTATTTAGTCATTCATCTTTCCGACGGCCTCACCATCCGAGAGGTCTAACCAGCTGTGTCGAGAGTATAACATCGTGATCAGACTAAGAGATTGGTATACATTTTAGTGACGGGCACATTTACGTCATGTATGAATTACAAGGTCGATGGCCAAAACTCTCGAGATCTATAGCACATTCTTCGGGAGGCGGACGGCTTAGTTATTCGATTCACCTGCCCTGTGATTCCGAAAGACAAACCAGGCAATCCGAGAATCCATAAACTTCACACTATTGGCAATGGACACTTTAATTCACGGCTTGAATATGAATGTATAGAGCCTAACCTTTGTAGATTGTTACCAATTTGTATAATGTTAAAGTTATACAACTCGAATTCCTGAACGAAGTTAAGGTGCACGTCACTAAAGAGCATAATAATTTGTATATCTGATCACGAAGTTATACTCACGATACAGCGGGTTAAGTGCTCGGAGGGTAAGGTCTTAGGTGAAACTTTTGACATTATACAAATAGGTAACGTTCTGCAACGGTTTGGCTGTCTGCTTCTATATTCAAACCGCGGATAATGGTGCCTATAGCCAATACTGCACAGCGGCTTTAATCCAGGAATACCTGGTTAAACTCTCCGAATCACTGGATAGGTGAAGCTATTAGCGTATGCTTTCGTTCCCATGCGGTTGGACATTCAATGATCTAAACTGTACATGAAATAAGGGTGACATCACAATATTGTATACTAATGTGTTTACCTAATCACGTAGCTATACTCTCGATACGGCGGATTAGCTTCACCAAAGCATTCGGTAATGTGTTTAACTCCATACCACTTGTTAACGTTCTATAACTATTTGACGGTCTGCTTTAATATTCAAACAGATAATTAGGGTGACAACTTGTATTGACAAAATACTCTTTAGTGGATTTACTCCAGGCATATTTGGTGCAGTTTTCGGAATCACAAGATATGTGAAGCTATTGACTTAGCCGTTTGTCTCTTACTGACGGTCGTAACATTCTCGAACGGTTTGACCCCAGATCTTCGTATTCATACTGAAATTAAGGTCCCCGTCACTAAAATGTTTACTAATATTATCCTCCGAACACGAAGACATAATCTCGGTGAAGCGGGCGAGGATCACAGAGTGTTCGGCCTTCGGTAAAAGATTTGACTTTATATCAATTGATAACGATCGCAAATGGCTTGTCACTCAATTTTAATATTCAGACCGTGAATTAACGTTTCCCTTGCCAAAACTTTTCCGCCGATTTACACCCAGAATACCTGGTTTTACTGTCTGAATAGCAGGATACGTGTAACTATTGACACAGCCGTCCGTCTCTGGCAGAAGGAGGCAACGTTCTCGAGCGGATTGACCATCGATCTACTAACCCGTACACGAAGTTAAGGTCCCCGTCCCAGAAATGAATACTAATTTTTCTCTGTCAACACTAATTTATACTCCCGATGAAGCCGGTGCGGATCGGGGTAGGTAAGGCCTTCGGTAAAACGTTTGACCTTATACCAATTGGTAATGCTGTGGAACGGTTTCACGCTCTACACTAATATTCATACCGCGAATTACACTGTCTATTGCCAAAACACTTCAGCGGGCATACTTCCGGATTACCTGGTATGATTATCGGAATCATAGGATGGGAGAAGATATTTAATTAGCCGTTACACTCCCAAAGAAGTAGGGAACGGTCTCGAAAGGTTTGACTCTCGATTTTCTAATTCATACATACAGTTAAGGTGCCCGTCACAGAATTGAATACTAATTCCTTTCTGCGATCACGAGGTTATACTCTCGGTACAACGGGTTAGTTTGTAGGATGGTAACGTCTTCGTTGCAACGTTTGACTTCATACCATTTGGTATCGTTCTCAAGTGGTTTCACGCTCTGCCTTAATATTCAAACCGTGAACTGAGGCAATACCCTTCAGTGGATTTACCTCCGGGGTGTCAGATTTGTCTCTTGGAATCACAGTGTAGGCGAAACGCTTGACTTACCCGTTCGAATCTCAAAGCAGGAGGCATCATTCTCGAACGGATCGACCCTCGATAATTATATTTATAATGAAATTGAAGTTCCGTCACTAAAATGGGTACTAATTAGCTTCACTGAACACGAGGTTATACTGACCATACGGCGGGATAACTTCTCGGCAGGTAAGACCTCCCGTAAAAAGTTTGACTCAATACCAATTCATAACGTTCTACAATGGTTCGTCTCGGGAGTTTAACCCTTTTGCGGCGAACAGCGCCTTTTGGGTCTCAGATGTAGACACTCCCTCTAAGCGAAGAGCGACTTTTGGCGCTCGGCTGTAGACGCACGCTCCGAGCGAACTGCGTCCTTTGGCCTTCAGCATTAGACGTTTACTCCACACTCTATGAGCTCGATGCAAATGTTCATCATCAACTACAATTTTTGTCCCGGGAAAATATAGTTTTGTTAATTTTCTGTAAGTATCTGCAATAATGGCATCACTTTTTTAAGTTGATTATTATATTGTACGGAATGCTTACTGTATTCTCCACTGTTCCGTCGTTGAACAGCATCTGGAAAACACCGGCGCTGTTTTCCATCAGCCGAACTGTTCGTGCCACTTGACAATCGGTAGCGGTATTTCCGGCGACCTGTTACGTCCGAAAAGGTCCTATTACTTATTTCCTAGAACTTCTGGTGGTACGAAGCACGAGAAGCTAAAATTCTACCGAAATTAGGTACTGGCACCGAGGACTTGGCTTGACAACGGGTTAGTAGGAATTCCACGTGTTCCACACTCGAGGACGTGTTCTCAGGCCGTATCGCTGGGCCATAAATATTGAATGGCCCTACAAACGGCAAATTCTTCGGTCACCGCGAGTGACATCGTGTATTTTATAAGTACACCTCACTTCAATGAATGGGTTCTCTCCACCACCGTCTCATGTGGGAGGACTTTTCTTTCCTACAATGAGAACCAAACGAGGGCCGTGGAAATGCCCTTGGTCCCAAAAACGCCAATCAGGGACAATTTTCCGTGTTTGACCAATTCCATGGTTTTTAAAGACACACATTGTAAGCATCTTCCACATAAATATCCTTGCATACTGTTTGAACGGCGCATTACATGGCATCGCTCCTCCTGGTCGCTCCTTTTTCGCTCTGATCTTCGGATTTTGTGCCCCGTTAGATACTCAAACGATTTTGCTCCGATTATGGACAAATGTACGATGGATATTAGCTGCAAGAATATGGATTCTGACCTACCTGAAACGTTTGGAGAAATTGGATATAGAGGTAAGAGTCAAAATACATACAATAAGAGACGCCTGCAGTTAAGTAGCTCAGAATCTGATTCTGAAAACAATGAGGAAATACAAGACATCGACCCGCGACAATTACAATGAAGCGCACAAAATTTGACTCCAAATGTTTTTGATTATGACGAAAATCTACCAGGAATAAAAGCAAATATTGACCATAAATCGTCAACATTAGAAATCTTCCAGCTCTTCATGTCTGAAAATATGGTTCAAGAAATTGTAAGAGAAAGTAATAATTATTATTTGTCAAAAACTGTACGCAGTAGCCACTCAAGACTGCTGGCATGGAAGAATACAACAGTGACCGATATGTATCGATTTTTTGCTCTGTCGATGTTGATGTCAAGAGTAAAGTAAGTGTCAACAGAGGAATATTGATCAACCGATGAATTATTGCGATCAGAAAGTTTTCCAAGAATAATGTGTAAAGACAGATTTAAATCTGTTCTACAAATGTTACACTTTCACGACATCAATGACACAAGAAATCAAGATGAACTAATAAAAATTCGGTGCATCATCGACAAAGAGCGAAATTCTTTCTCGAAAGCATTTTGCCCACATAAAATCTTATGCATTGACGATAGCTACTTTTTAAGGGACGATGTTTCTTCAAGCAGTATATACCATCGAATCGAAGCAAATTTGGCATCAAGTCGTATGTTATATGCAACTGCCCTACTGGATATATCCAAGATTTTGTTGTTTATTGTGGTGCGCGCACGGATATAGGCATATATTACCTATATGATATATAGGTAATATTCATTTACTCGAAATTGAAAAATCGGGAAGTATCGTTATGGCGCTGATGAAACCATATTTACATAATGGTCATTTTTGGTCACCGATAACTGGTATTCAAGCCAGGCATTATTTTCGCTTCTACATAAGAATAAGACCAATGCATTTGGAACCGCAATGAAAACCAGACGTGGAATGCCCAACATATCAAATAAATTATCTACAGGCGAAATAACACTTCAATCTACTAATAAATTATTGGCATTAAAATGGATGATCAAATGGGATGTGTCCATGTTATCAACGTATCAACCTGCAGAATATACACAAACAAAAAGAAATGATGTTCAAACGGGAACACCAATAATAAAACCATGTGTCATTGTATACTATAATCGCATTAGGGGGCAGTCGATAAAATCGACATGATATTATATTCTATTATTAATGTCCGCAAAACTAAAAAATGGTTTAAGAAATTTTTTGTCCATATGCTAGACCTATCTATTTACAATTCTAATATATTATACAAAATTACGACACAAAGGAAAATATCATTGGCAAAATTTCATTTACACCTCATTCGAGATATACTAGGTAAGTATTCAAAGGAAAATATATCTAGTTATAAGTCTGGAAGTCAAACCGCACCAAGAGACACTTTATTACGACTGGTTGCAAGACATTTTCCCATCGAAGTATACCAATCCCACAGGAAGGCGGCAGGGCGGTCGGCGTACATGCGTGGTTTGCAGCAAGCACAAGAAGCGAACCGAAACACGAATAGAATGTAAGGGACTGCATCGTTGGACTATGTATTGCACTCTGCTTTGAATTATACGACACAAAAGAAAATTATTAAAAATTATTAAAGATTAAGATAAATGAAGATTGTTAAGGATAATAAAAATTGTTGTTATAATTATAATAATAGTTTGATGGGCTCGCCGGCAAACAGTCCTCAAGAAAGTAACCGGCCCTGCACGCCGCGTTGGGAACGACTCGTGTATCGTGTTCTCCGTGGGTTCGATCATCCACCGCCAAACCAGGCTGCCTATAGCCCGATTAATTTCTCAGCGATACGCCGCAAAAGGGTTAACACTCATACCGTGCAATAGGGTGTATGATGCCAATAGCGTACACCACATTTGCTCCCGGTGTGCCACATCTGACTCTCGTAATCATAAGTTAGGTGACGCCATTGACTAAGCAGTTCGAATCCCATAGATGGCGATAACGGTGTCGAACGATTGGACACTCGATCTTCGATTTCATACATGAAATTAAGGTGCCCATCACTTGAGTGCATACTATCTTCTTTTGCAGAGCATGAATTTATACTATCGATACAGCGCGTTAACTGCTCGGAAGGTAAGGGCATCGGTAACGATTTTAAATGTATAGCAGTAGGTGACGTTCTAGAATGGCTCAACTCTTTCCCTTAATATTCATAACGTGAAATAGCGTGTCTAACTGCAATACTGTACTGCGGGTTTAGTCGCGGAATACCCGGATTTTCCCTAGGAATTACAGGATTGGTGAAGCTATTGGCGTAGCTGTGCGACTCGCAAAGCAGGTGGCAACGGTCTAGAACGGTTTGACACTCGGTCTTCCCAACCATACCATACATGGCATTATGGCATTCGTCTCTAAAATGTTTATTAATGTGTTTCCGTGAGAACTAAGCAAGACACTCGTTGCAGCGGGATAGGATCCAGGAAGGAAAGGTATTCGATGATGAATTAGCATATACCAATTGGTAATATTCCCCGTCGGATTTACTCTCTACTTTAACATTCATACCGTGAAAGAAGGTGTTTATTGGGAATCTTTCTAGTGGATTTAATTCCGGAATACCTAGTTTGTCTCTCGGAAAGACAGGATGGGTGATGCTATTGACATAGTCATTCATCTCTCGATGAAGGTAGTGACATTCCCGAACGATTGGTCACACGATCTCCTGATTCATACTTGAAGTGAAGGTGACGTCACTAATATGTGTAATAATTTGTTTCCCCGGGCACAAAGTGATACTCTCGATACAGCGTGTTAGGATCTCGGACGGTTAGAAATTCGGTAAGAAGTTTGTATATGTACAAATGGGTTACTGTGTACAACGGTTTGACTTCATTCATTAATATTTATACCATTTATTAGCGTGACTATTACCAATAATGAACAGATAATACACTGCAGGGATACCTAGTTAGACCCACGGAATCACAGGATAGGTAAAGCTATTGACACAAACTTTCGGTACTCAAAGAAGGTGGAAATGATCTCGAACGGTTTGACTCTCGATTTTGCAATTCAAGTATGAAAGTAAAGTGTCTGTTTGATAAGATGTCCACTAATGTGATTCTGCGAACGCTAAACAGGACACTCCCTTAAGCATATTTGGCTCTCGGAAGGCAAGGTATTCGGAAAAGGATGATATTATACCAATTGTTAATGATCTCCGACGGTTTGACTCTCTACTGTACTATTCATGCCGAGAATGAAGGTGTGTGTCGTAAAACTCATCAGCAGAATTACTCCCGGAATACTAGGATTGTCTCTCGGAATCACAGGATAGTTGAGGCTATTGACTTGGGCGTTCGTCTGTCACAGAAGGCGGTAAAGTTCTCGAAGGGTTTGACACTCGATCTTCAAATTCATACAGGAAATTAATGTGCCTGTCACTAAAATGTACAGTAATTCGCCCTCCGATCACGATGTTACACTCTCAATGAAGCGAGTGAGGTTCGCGGAAGGTATGGCCTTCGGTAAAACGTATGACTTCATAAAAATTGGTAACGGTCACAATCGGTTTGACCACCATGTTTGAGAGTCGAACGGCTATGTCTATATCTTCATGTATCTCGGGCTGCCGAGCGTCAAAGCAGGTATTCCAGGAGTGAATCCACTGCACAGAATTGGGATCATCCACCTTATATCACGGTAAAAATATTAAACTCCAGAGTCAAACCGTCGTAGAAATTTAAGAATTTGTATTGAGTCAAACTTATTACCGAGGGCCTTGCCTTCCGAGAACCTAACCCGCCGTATGGTGAGTATAACTTCGCGTTCAGAGGTGATAAGTGGTATCCATTTTAGTGACGGGCACCTTAACTTCGTATATGAATTAGAAGGTCCAGTGTCAAACGGTTCGGTAACGTGACCACCTTCTTTGAATATCAAGCGGCTAAGTCAGATCCATCATATACCCTGTGATTCCGTAACTCAAACCAGGCACTCCGGGAGTAAGTCCGCTGAACAATATTGGCAAAGACATCTCAACTCACGGTTTGAATGTTAAAATAGAGCGTCACCCCGTATGAGGTCGTTACCAGTTGCTACAACGTTAAGCGACTTACCGAAGGCCATACCGTCCGATATGATAACCCGCCGTATCGATAGTATAACTTCGTGTTCAGAGGATCAAATTAGTAGTAATTTTTGAGAAGGGGGCCACAATTTCATTATGAATATGAATATCGAATGTCAAACTGTTGGAGAACGTTTCCAGCTTTCTTGATAGTCGCACTGCTAAGTTAGTAGCTTCACCTATCCAGTTATTTCGATAATCACAGCTGATATTCCTGGCGTCAAGTCGCTGTAAAACTATTGGCCATGGACACCAAAAGTGATGGTTTGAATATAGTAGCAGAGCGTGAAACTGATTGAGAACGTTACCCATTGGTATAAAGACAAACCGTGCACCGAAGACTTTACCCTTCCAGAACCAAACCCGCTGTAGGGAGTGCTTTGCTCAGTGGCCACGCAATTAAATCAGTAGACATTTTCCCGGACGGGCACCGCATTTTCATGTATGTATGCTAAAATCGAAGGTCCAAAAGTTCGAGTACGGTACCACCTTCTTTGCTAGTCGCACTGCTACGTCAATAGCTTCAACTATCGCATGATTCCAAGAGACGAACCTGGTATTCCGCTACAAAACCCGCAGTCCAGTATTGGAATTACACCCGACATCACGTTATAAATATTAAATATCAGAGCTAGACCATTGTAGATCGTCACATACTCATATGAAGCGAAGGCCTTATCTTCGGAGAACCTGAACCGCTGGATCGAGAGTATACCTTCGCGTTTAGAGAAGGAAATTTGTACACAATATTGACAGTGGCACCTCAAATTCATGTATGAACAAGAATATCGAGTATTACACCGTTTGACTACGTTACCACCTTCATTGGAAGCCACATAGCTAAGGAAAAGCCTTCACATATCCAGTGATTCCGAAGGTCATCCAGATAATCCGAAAGTAAATGGACTGTACGGTATTGGCAATAGACACCTTCGTTCACGGTTTGAATATTAAAGCAGGCCGTCAAGACGTTGTAGAACATTACATATTGATCTATGGTCAAAATTCTTCCAGAGTGCCTTGCCCTCTGAAAAGCTAACCCGCAGTATCGCGAGTATAACACAGTGTTCAGACGGGCGAAATTGTATTCATTTTATTAACGGGCACCTTAATTTCATGTATGCATGAGAAGGTCGAGGGTGATGCCGTTGGTGAACGTTACCACCTTCTGCGAGAGACGAACAGCTAAATCAATAGCATCACCTATCATGTGATTCTGTTAGGCCATCCAGATATTCCGTGAGTAAATCCGCTGAACTGTATGGGCAATAAAAGCCAAAATTCGCTGCATGAATATTAAAGTGGAGCGTCAAACCGTTTGAGAATGTTAATATTTCCGATAAAGTCAAACGCTTTACCGAAGACTTTAACAACCGTAAGTCAGACTACCTGTGTCGAGGTAAATATTCATTTCGAGGTAAATATTCATTTCAGCGGCGGGCACCATAAATTCATATATGAATTAGATTATCGATGGTCAAATCGCTCGAGATCGTTAGCACCCTCTTTGATAGCCTAACGTCTAGGACAACAATTTCACCTATCCTTTGATTTCGAGAGTCATATCAAGTAATACGGGAATAAATCTACGTACGGGTTTTGCTAATTAACACCCTGATTCACGGTATCATTAATAATGTCGGGAATAGGACCGTCGGAGAACATAACCAATTCGAATAATGTCATTCCTGTTACCGAATATACTACCTCCCGAGATAGTAACCCGCTATAGCGAGTGCCTAGCTTGATGTTACCGAATACAAATTAGTATATATTTTAGCGGTTGGACACTCATATTTGTGTAAAAACATCAGTATCGAGAGTCATAGCATTCGAGAACGTTACCTCCGTCTTAGAGATTCGTATGGCTAAGTTATTAGCGTCACATATGAAATGGTTCCGAGGGTCAGACCAGATACTCCGAAAGTAAATGCGATATACGGTATTCATCATATATAGTGGTTTGAATATTATGGCAGAGCGTCAAACCTTATGAGAACGTTACCAATATGTATCGCGGGTCAAACTTTCACCGAAATCCTTACTTGCGGTGAATCTAACCCACTGTATCGAGAGTATAACATCTTGTACAGTGGAACAAATTACTATAAATTTTAGTGACGGGCACCTTAAATTCATGAATAAATTCGAAGATCGCGTGTCAAACCGATCGAGAACGTTACCACCTTCCTTGGGAGTCGAACGGCTGTGTCAACGGGTTTACCTAATCTTTGATTCTGACAGGCAGACCAGATATTCCATGAGTAAATCCGCTGTACTGAATTGGTAACGAACACCTTATTTCACGGCATTAATATTAATATAATGCGTCACACCGTTTGAGGCACTTGCCTCTTGGTACAAATTCAAACGGATTTCCGAAGACCTTAACATCCGAGAACCTATCCCTCTGTATCGGGATTATAACTTCCTGTTTCGAGAAGCAAATTTGTATTAATTTTAGCGAAGGGCACCTTAATTTCATGTATGAATTACGAGAAATAATGTTAAACCGTTGCGGAACGTTACCACCTTGCTTGAGAGCCAAACGGCTAAATCGATAACTTCACCTATCCTTCGAATCGGAGAGTCAAACGAGGTATTCCGCTATTATATCCGCTGAACGGTATTGGCAGAAGACACGTTAATTCACGGTATATATATTAAAGTACGGTTTCAAATCGTTGACAAACGTAGACAGTTTGTATAAAGACAAACTGTTTACCGAATACCGTACCATCCGAGAACCTATCCCGCTGCAGCGAATGTCCTGCCCAATGTGCACGGAAACAAATTAGTAGACATTTTAGCCGACGAATGCCACATGTTTGCGTATAAATATCAACATAGAGAGTCTAACCGTTCGAGAACGTTCCCAATTGCTTTAAAGTCAAACGCTCTTTCGAGGACCATATGCTCCGAAAAACTAACCTGCTTTCTCGAGAGTATGACTTCGTGCTCAGAGAAAAAAATTAGTACTCATTTCAGTGACAGCCCCTTTAACTTCATGTATGAATTAGAAGATCGATGGTTAATCCGTTCGCGAACGTTACCATCGCTTTCTAGAGTGGTATAGCTAAGTCAATAGCTTCACCCATCCTGTGGTTCCTATAGCCAAACGAGGTACTCCTGGAGCAAATCCGCTGACTAATATTGGCAATAGACATATTAATACACGGCATGAGTATTAAAGAACGGATACAAATGGATGGTGACCATTACCAATTTTTATAATGTCATTCTTGTTACCTATTAAGTCCGATGAAGTACGATGCATCGTACACCACTACAAGTCCCATACACGGTCATGCCGTTACGGTAGGCCGATGCGCGTACGAACGTACACCCATTCGCATCGCACCGTCGTACCGTACCCAAACACAAGCCCAATCCAATCGTGTCGCTCCGGAACGCCCATGAGCATGCGCAATATATATTGTCGATCGGAAGCGCCCACGCGCATATGCGCTTGCGCATGAGCAGTCGGTACCACCGTCGGAAAGCCTCGATGCGCATGCGCAGAGAGTAGTGCCGCTAGGTATCGCCTATGTGCATGCGCATGTGAATCCAGTCCCGTCGCCCTGACGTACGGTACGCAGCTACAAGTCGAATCCGGTCGTGTCGCTCCAAAGCGCCGATGCACGTACGGAGGTACACCCAGTCGTGTCGCTCCGACCTGCGGTTCACGTACACAAGTCCGTTTCAGTCGTGTCGCTCCGGAGGATAGTAGCAAATACCAGGAAACACCCAGTCGTGTCTCTCCGACGGTCCTATCGTACGCAGGCCCAAGTACGTTTCAGCAGTGACGCTCGATGGTTTGCCCCTTTACGGCTGCTAGTATAGCCCGTGTCATCGTCGAACGTCAATGACATCGCGGGCAAAATTTACCGGCGTGAAAATTTTGACAAGCAGAGATAGAAAATAAAAAACGGCCAGCAAAGCCGTCGGTCGGTAAAGCCGCCGCGGCGTAATGCTTTTGTTTTTGGTGATATACTTGCCTCCGCGCGCAAGGCGAGCACTTCAATGAAATGCAAAAAAAAAAATTTTCTTTATATATTACATGAAGTACTAATGTAACAATATATATTTATATTATATATTATACTATATTTCGATTATGCAAACGCTCTCTCCTCCCCTATATCTTCATCATACTACATTTTCTTATGCATCTATGAGCGTACACGCTCGTTTTGTACCTTTTCATTGGAGCCTTGTCTCACCGACAAGACGTATCCCCAAGCACAGGAATCGACCGTTAGATCGCCTGCGTTATTCTTTGACAGATGAACCACCCCAGTCAAACTCCCCGCCTGGCAGTGTCCTCCATTTACATAACGAGGGAGTATTATTGGCGATCGGCCACACGGTTACACGCTTTGCTGTAGAACACCCTGACAACAGGGTTTGAGCACTGTCGCACGCGCTCCGTCTAACCGAATAAGTAACGAAACGGTGAAAGTAATGGTATTTCACCGTCGATATTGTCATCTCCCATTTATGCCACAACTCTCATATCTCCTTACAATGACAGACCAGAGTCAGGCTCAACAGGGTCTTCTTTCCCCGCTAATTTTTTCAAGCCCGTTCCTTGGCAGTGGTTTCCCTAGAAAGTAGATAGGGACAGAAGGAATCTCGTTAATCCATTCATGCGCGTCACTAATTAGATGATGAGACAATTGGCTATTTTCATTTCTTTTTTGTTGGAACCTCCCATTCTCAGGGCGTACCCTCTAAACCTTAACCTTGTTTTATACCTGATGAACTGCAGATAGCACAGTTAGAGACGGGGATGGGATGGATTGGGTTAGGATTGGGTTAGGGTTGGGTTAGGTTTGGGTTAGGGATGGGATGGATTGGTAATAACCTACGCCGCGTCTGAACGATACTGCGGTTGGGTAACGGCTGGAACCTATTGCTGTACGTGTACTTATAGCTGCTGCGTCGCTATTACGAATGATGTTTAGGTGAACGAGCCGCTCAACCCACAGGAGCAACCAGATGCCTCTCCAGTTGAGTGTAACGGTGGCGAAAGCTAGGTCCTTGACCCTGAATCTGTTCTCAACAGCGCGTCGGATGTAGCCGGTGTCGTAGTAGGCCAGATTCCTCTTCTGGGCGTCGTTAAGGCTTCCACCGGCAGTTACCACTTTGAAGTCCAGCACAATTGCGCGTCCTGCTGCTACTGTCACCAAATCGGGCATCCGCGTTCCCTCGGATGTTGGTAACAAGTGTTCTTGACTGGTGGTAAACCCATTATTGCGTAGGTTCCTGTCGATGTAATTGACGATCGCGTTATGCCTATCAAGTCTAGCGGCGTGCGCAAGATGATATTGTTGCAATACATGATTGAGGGTCTCAGGTACACCACAACCGGCTCGACATTGCCGGCCCTTCTGTGGCCTACCCCTTGCCGCTCTAGATCTGGTTGAATCCGGAGCTTGATGCAACCAATGATGCCGCGGCCGGACAGGAGCCTCGTTGGCTCGCGGAGCCAGCGATGCGCCTGCTTATGCTGCCCTGCCTCACGTGAACCATAGCCATCAACCGCCATGAAAAATTTTTCGCTCTAGTAAGTAGAGATGTCTTTAGAACTACTTAGAGTTCGTCCTTCATCCCGCAGTCTCTTATTAACCTCGTCGATTTGGGATCCGGCAAAGGTGTTGGCTGTCGCTACTTGGTCCTGATTGGGCAATCGGATGTTTGTCAGTCTGATCTTCCTCAGATGAGGGGCTTGACACCGGACGGATGGAATTCCTAGCCCACCTTGGGCTATTGCCGTATGGAAGAACGCCGTGGGAGCGTCCTTTGGTAGATGGAGCCACCCCCTTAGTTCGGATCGAATCATCCTATCCGTCTTATTAAGACTGCCAATCATGACATATCCAAGGATTAATTTGTGATAGAGCTGTGGGATTAAAGCGACCCTCAGTACGTGGAGCCTCTGCTGCGGCTTCAGAGGAGCTTTAGACAGCTTGTCAAGCAATGGATCTAGCTCGTTCTGCGGCAGGTACATGCATCTACCGTCGGCGATGAAGTTGATGCCGAGGTAGCGCCATTCGTTGTGTCTAGTTAAGGATGGCATCCTGTTCCCTGCCGCCGTAAACGAGCGCTGCTCGATTACTGTATTCTTCTGCTTTGGCTGTCCTTTTATGCTGATGGCAATTCATTTCGACGTGTTTAAATTCAGCCCACACAAAGATAGAAATGTGTGGGTTGCGTCGAAATGCTTCTGATGGCCGATGGGTGTTGATGCACATAGGATGAGGTCATCTGCGAAAGCCTGGGCGATAGTCCTAGTGGGGCCAGTGGTACAGCCGATGTCTTTCGGAGGGGTGATAGCAGTCTATCAATGATGATATTGAATAACATATGTGCCAATGGGTCCCCATCTTGGACTCCTCTATTGGGACAAATAGTGTTTGATGTCCAGCCCTCACCAATAAGACGTGTACCAGATCACGTGTACGAGCTCCTTAAGTAGTCAATAAACACCTTCGGGAGCCCATACGACTCCAGACTCCCGAAGATGGCGTATTTGGATACGGAGTCGAAGGCCTTGCTTACGTCGAGGGAGACGGTGGAGCACGACGCTGTCTCTGATGGTGATCCCATAGCAGGAGATCGACGAGTGTTGTTTTATCGGCGCAACCTCTGCCGAGATGAAGGCCCGCTGACGGGGTTCCAGTGTAAGAGATGAAGCGAGCCGCTTTGCAAGAATTGTACGCAATTGTCTAGCAACTACTGATGGGATGGTAATGGTCCGATAGCCGCTCGGATTGGTGGAGTTACCTTCTTGGGGATGAAAATGGTTTTAGACATCCCCGTGTGACGCGGCACTCTCCCACACCAAAGGATGACATTAAATGTTCTAGCGAGAATGCTGGTTGGCATTGCCCGTAGTTGCCAATGAGCGATTGTATCCGGACCCGGGGATGATAACAGAAGGGTTTGCCAATTGTCGTGGGTGGTGACGCGTCGCATTTACGCTCAATTATACCCCGCCAGTAGGGCTCCATGATGACCTGGGGTGGTAGACTGAACATATTGGGTCCGTCCTGGATGGTCGCGATGCACCTACATTGATGTTTGTACCAGTTCCTTTGGGTCAGGGCGTATTTGAGACGTCGTTGTTTCCTACTACAGGTGGGACGGTGAGGTGAACCGCACGTTCCCGGGGGGGGGGGGCCGATCTTTCACTGGCCATATATCCAATAAATATGAGGATAAGCGGGAAAGGGTTTCGGCTTTAGCCACTGCGCCATGTCGATCGATATTGCTCCGGAGGACGTCGAAGCAGTACGTCTGTTCCTTGGGTGACGGTAAGGCTTTAAGGAAGTTATGAATGACAGAATCAGGATCAATGGCAGGAAACGCCACAATTTCGGGGTCTTGTTGGAGAGGAGATAGCGGTAGTGAAATTGGAGTCTTTCTCGAGGCTTCGGAATTGGGGGTGTCGTCGAGAGAGGTGTTATGCGGTTCAGTTTGTTCGTCTTCGACAATGCGGCGAACTGAGTCCCGATAGCTTTCCTTCTGTCTTAGCTTCTTGATAGCCTGCAAGGACCTAGATGGGAAGACCCTGCTTAGTTCCTTGTTCATGAAGCGGATCCCACCACCAACGGTGAGTTCTGCCTCCTTCCGTGCGACAAAGAGGATCTCCTACTCGCTCCAGCGTTGCTTGATATCAAGCCTAAGGTGCATCCGATCGTGCCCGTCGAGATGAGCGCGTCTCATATGCACACCTAAACCGGTTTTTGTAGTTAATGATCGACCGCATACCGCACAAACGCTGGAAGCAGGGATTGGATGTTGGGCGGCTGAATCAGTGGATTCTCCGGCAGTGTTCATCAGAGTCTTACTTCTTTTTGATGAACAGGCATAAGATGGTCGGCGGGACTGGCAACCCCACGGACCTGTGAAGCCTAATCCGTTAGCCGAGGAACCGAGGTGCAATGGTGCCTCGTTATCCTGCGGTACCATGAGGAGGTGGAGAATAGGCACTTCTATGATTCCGCAAAATAAGATGGGCATCCTGCCTTAAGAGAGTCATAGTTACTCGCGCCGTCTTCCGCGCTTTTTTGAACTTCTTCACGTTGACATTAAGAGTACTGGGTAGAAGTCACATTGCGTCTAAACCGGTGGGCTCCATCGTAATGCTTTGTTTCAATTAGACAGTCGGATTGCCCTGGTCCGTGCCAGTTCTGAGCTGATCGTTGAATGGCGGCCGAAGGGAACGACCGCGAGGGCTATGCTGCCTACGGAACCTCGCAGCAAGGAAGATACAGGAAGGTTTCCAGGATACACGAACTCTTACATAGAAAAGAAAACTCTTCCTGGATATCCCGACAGCGTCCCCAGGTCATTTTGTGTTACCCCGACGAACACTCTTACGAGGGCCTGAATGGTATGCGGTTCCGCTGCCGTGTTCCGGAATTGGAATCGGATTACCTATTGCCCATTGGGTGTGTTACGTTTTTCTTTCATTGATATGAAGCGTTTTACATTTGTATGAATTTTAGGACATCTCATCTTCATAGGATTTCGTTTAGGGCTTAGGATCGGCTGACTCGTGTGTAAAGGCTGTTCACACAAAACCCTTCCCCACGTCAGTCCTCTCAGGGCATCGCTGGAGAATTTGCTGATACCACCAAGATCTGCACCGACGGCGGCTCCAGGCAGGCTCACGCCCAGACCCTTCTATGCATTCCGCCGCGACCATCCTACTCGTCAGTGCTTCATGAGGGACGCAAACAAGTCAATTCCCAGTTGCCGCTGACAGCGAAGTATAAACGCGACGCTTCAGCGCCATCAATTTTCAGGGCTAGTTACTTCGGCAGGTGAGTTGTTACACTCTCCTTAGCGGAATCCGACTTCCATGGCCACAGTCCTGCTGTCTTAAGCAACCAACGCCGTTCGTAGTATCCCATAAGCGTAGACTTAGGCGCCTAAACTCTGCGTTTGGTTCATCACAGAGCGCCAGTTCTGCTTACCAAAATTGGCCCACTTGGCACTCTGATACAAAATCTCGTGGCTTCATGATTCAAGCATGCAGGAGACCTCACCCATTTAAAGTTTGCGAATATGTTGAGATCGGTTCAGCCCCAAGGCTTCTAATCATTCGCTTTACTAGATGAGGCTCGGTATGCGTTCGAAAGAAATAGTCGAGTGCCAATTATGCTGAGGGAGCCTTCGGAGGGATTCAGCTACTAGACGGTTCGATTAGCCTTTCGCCCCTATACCCATTTCCGACGATCGATTTGCATGTCTGAATCGTTACAAATCTCCATCACGGATTCCCCTGACTGCATCCTATCCACGCATAGTTCACCATCTTTCGGATCCTAACGTGTACGCTCTAGGTGCGCCTCCTTCGCAATGAGAACGAGACGACCCGGGAGTGTGGGGCGGCGTCATTCTAACGCGGCCCATCCTCCCTCGATCGGCACGAAGGTCGACATTCACTTTCATTTCTCCTTTAGGTTTACATGTCCCAATGATTCGTGCACAAGTTAGACTCCTTGGGCCGTGTTTCAAGACGGGACCGGAAAGTACCCATGGCAATAGCGTCGCCAACTGGTAATTCAAGTTTTGGCCAGTCCGAAGACACTCTTTGCTAGTCCCAGGCTAGGCCGGGTTGTGGCACGAGGTCCGTACCTCCGCATAATAACTGACCCAGCATGGAGCGTGCCTGACGCACATACATTCGAAAACGGATTCGGTGCGACCTGATACCATATGAGTACCGTTGCGCAGACGGCTAGACGACCGAGGGTCTGTCGCGAACGCACCAAGCGTCGTGACAGGCACCCACTCGGTTCGTGGACCGACACACAACGGGTCGCGATGGTCTACTTGGGGAGAAGTGCACGAATACGGCACCGGAACATTCAAGACGAAGGTGGTGTGCCCTTGCCGTGGAACAAAGTCCCATTCGTAGCATCGCGCACCAACGGGAGCCAGCGCCGTTGACGATGAATCTCCCCATTCTATCTTTAGGGTTTCTCAGGATTACCCCTGAACGGTTTCACGTACTCTTCGACTCTCTCTTCAAAGTTCTATTCAACTTTCCCTCACGGTACTTGTTCGCTATCAGCCTCGAGATCGTATTTACCTGAGATGGAGTTTACAGCCCAGTTAGGGCTGCACTCTCAAACAACCCGACTCTAAGGAGAGATCCTCCCGAAATGCGTACCGGTCGCTACGGGCCTGGCATCCTCTGTGGGTAAATGGCCCCATTCAATATGGACTTGGATGCGGTTCGACGTAACGGGATAAGCGGATCCACCCAAACACTACACTTTCCAGCGGCGGTAAAGCGGGATTCAGTGCTTGACTCATTCCTGTTCGCTCGCCGCTTCTAAGGAAATCCTTGATAACTTCTTTCCCTCCGCTTTGTAATATGCTTAAATTCATAGGGTAATCCGCCTACGCTGAGGTCGTCACTACGTATAACACGAAATACATTTCGGGACATATATGCGTAACCGCGAAAAAGTGAAAAAAGTAGAAAGTGATACAACGAGAGGAGGTACATTCTATCTCTCCCATTTCTTCATTTCTTTCCCTCGCGCTCTTCTCTCCTTCATTGGAAAAGACGGTTACTCGCGAGCGTTCGATATTATTTCAGGCAGGCGGGGCGGGCACGTGTATATCATTCACAGATCGACGGCAGTTGAGTCGGTTCAGCGTGGAGACACTGTAATAATCCCCTTCAACGCGAACACGCACATCCCAAAGCACGCAGCGAAAAAGTGGCGTATACACGCTAGCTACTTCTTCTTTCCGACGCAGAATCCCGAAATTATTTCATTGATTCCATTTTCGGGACGAACTTATTCTCCTCCTCAAAGGAATATGTATTATACATATATTCCAAGTGGCTTAATTTGGGAAACAAGAAAAAAAGAAAAAATGTCAAATTGTAGGAGTGGGCAATGAAAACGAGAAGTCACGGACGCGCGTCCTGCTTAAAAATTAATCAATTATTGGTGTCGTACCATGTTCGAGCTCAGACACTCGCATGATATCCAAATAGCGCACCTTCCTTCTGTCGTCCTTCCTCTATAGCTTATCCCATCGGATCTCCCATTTTCTTCGCCTTATTCGTTCCATTCAGAGGTCGAAAGGCGATGCTGCACGCTCCCCTCCGTGCCGATTTAGTACACCAATCCTTTAGAACAAAGGGGATGGGCCGTGGTATATCGGAGCATACACGCATTTCATTACTCTGCTTAATACGAAAAGAAACAAAGATGTGAACGCACGTAAGGAATGCAAGCTGTCTATATGGACTGGACAGCAGACTGGAGCAGCTATAGATGCGCGGTCTAGCGAACCGAAACAACGAAAAAAAAAAAAAGGAAAAAAATAAATAAAGAAGACATGGGGTGACAAAAACACTGACTAACTCTCTCTCTCATGAGTTTCTCTCCTCTTCACTTTTAGGCAAGTTCGTGCCACGTCCACAGAGGCTCTACTCTATCCAATTCTATGCACCGCCGCGATGTTTCCGATCTCCGGATACGAAACGTAGGCAGACGCGCGTCACAAGAGATATAGAAACGTATACAACACACCTAGAGGCTCTCTATTACACACCCGGATGTGGGATCGTCAACGCACGAGTAAGCGCTCACGAAACACTTTCCAACTAAAGTGGCTTGGGGACTGGCGCGCGGCAAGAGCGGCAGGGCACACATTCATCCCATTGTCCAGTTACGCATCTTATACCCTCATTTTCACCGCACAGGCACTGTTCTAATCATCCCAAGTATCGTCAGCATTCGATGAAATTGCGTGGGGCGTTCTCGGTCGGTATGTTACCAATCAGGTGGGAAAGCGTCGGTGGTGCATCTAAACGACGACCCAATAACCGTGACGGGCTGCCGCACGATAATTCCGCACCGAGTATAACTTGCTCTATGCGGCGAGAGGGATTGGGCATTCTGAACCCTGGGGCTATACGAACTACACCGCTCCTCTCTCTCTCTTCCTTCTTTTTTCCTTTTTACTTCTCACAGACGCGCAAATACAAATTCACGTCAAACGACGTCGGGAGCCAGCATGTAATTCCTGATCCAAAAGCACACGGAGCGGAAGCAGTCGCGGAAGCGATATTCGGTTCGGAGAACTTTCTAACCTGCACGAAACGGTGCTCTACGGGCGGTCGTCTGTTGTACGTAAAACCACGTAGCGCGACGCCGGCGAATCTCACGCACAGTCAAATTTTTACTGAAGACTCATACCTTCCGAGAACATAGCCCGATCAACGAGTGTCTGAGTGAGTGCTGACGGAAATAAATTGACAGGTACTTTAGCGAGAATACCCTTGCGGTTCGACTGTAGAAGAAGCTGGCAACGCTCGCGAAGAAGACGACTTTCACTTTTACTCTTCGCATACGAGGCTCAGTTGTCTGTTTGCTACTATGTCTTACATTTTGTCTCCGTGAATATAAAAATGGACTGGTTGAAAATGGTTCTCGGAAGGTATGGTCTTCGGTAAAATCTTTCATTATATCGTTATTGGTGACGTTCTGCACCGGTATGACTCGCTTCCGTAATATGCATATCGTCAATTATGGTGTGCGTTATTATCATAATGCTCATGTTCCACTCCTGGACGTCCTGGTTTGACTCGCGGAATAACGGACTACGTCACGATATTCACTAAGCTGCGAGGTTTTTCTGAATGTAGTGGGTAACGGAGACCAACGGATTGACTCCCTACTTTACTATTCTTACCGTGATTTAATGAGTATATTGCCAATAACCTACAGTGGTATGGCCTCCGGAATAGAAGGCTTAACTGGCCGGAAAAAAACTGGATAGGTGGAGTTATTGACGTAGCGGAATCGACATCGAAAAACGCGGGAACTATCTCGAAAGGTATCACTTTCGATTTTGCTTTTCATGCATGAAATGAACATGTCCGTCAGCTACAATGCCCACTTGTGTGCATGTATAATAAATTTGAATCTCGCTTGAGCCGGTTAGATCTTAGGAAGGTAAGGGCTTCGGGGAAAGCTATGACTCTCTCGGAAGTAATTGTCGATGAGTTTCACTCTAGACTCTAATATTCAGAGCGTGAGTTACGGAGCAGGTTGGCAATACTGTGCATTGGTGTATTAATCGGCAGTCCTGGTTTGCCTCCCGATATAACAGAATTGGGGAAAGTTCTCCTTTAAATGCGTGGTTCCCGAATGTAGCGGTAACGGACCACAATGGTTTGGCACTCGACTTTGCCATTCATATCTCACAGAGGGCTCTGCATCACATACAATGACCCACAGTTTGATATTCGGCAGACGCAGTCTGACTGACGCAATACTCTGTCACTTACTCAAATGAGACGGTCTGTGGTGACAAATTTGACCCTCTAATGAGTCATAACGTTCTCCAAATGTTTGCCTCTCGAACTTGGTATTCACATAGCAAATAATGGTTTCTATTGTCAATACCATACACAGATTTAGCTCCCGGAACTCCGGCCAAGTCTTCTCGGTATAACAGGATAGGGAAGTTGATGGCTTAGGTGTTCGACTCTTAGAAGCTGCGGTGACGCCCCGATCGGTTTGATTCTCGATGTAACAGGAAATACCAAAGCAGAAATAATAATTGCTAGGAATAAGTACATTGAATGAGCGGCTTGATTGGTCTGTCTATTACCGCGCGGGTTAGGTTTTGGGTAAACTTCTGTTGAGTCCTCTGCTTTGTGATGGGTTCTCGGTCATATATGTGCCGGGCATGCAAACATTAGGCAAGATCACGAAATACCAAATTCGAATAATTTAAATTTCAATATCAAATACATTAAATGAACGGATGGATGGGTCTGCACTGTAATTGGATAGGTGGCTCCCTAATTATTTGTACGTTTTACAACGGTACGTGGCTCGAATTTGGAATTCATGCTATGAATTCCGGTGCGTATTTCGAATGCGGCACAGCTGTTTGTCGCGCGGAATACGTGGTGTGATTCTCCGAATGAAAGAATGCCTTTGCCTATTGAACTTGCGGTTCACGTCTAAAATATGTGGAAACGTTTTCAATCGGCTTGACCCACGATTTCGCTATGCTCACATTGATTTGAGATGTCGATTTGCTACAATGTTTAATAATTTGTAGAGTGGATTAACGCCGGATGTCCTGGTATAACTCTTGGAATAACCGAATAGGAAGAGCTATTGAAAATAGCGGTAGGTCTCTCTAAATATCTGGTAAGGTTATTGAAAGTATTGATTTACGTTGTTGCTATTCTTACATGAAATTAACCTGTCCGTCTGCTACAATGTCCATGGAATCCTTTTGCCTGAACATTAAGTTGAAATCTCGACACTACGGGGTAGGATCTCGGTATGTGATGTCTTCGGTAAATGGCTTCCCCATAGAAATTGAGAACGTAAACGAAGGGTTTTACTCCCGACATTAATATTCGTACCGTGAGTTAGAGTGCTAATTGGTAATAATGTGCAGCTGTTTCACACCCGGAATCCCTTGTTTGACTCTCGGAATAACAGGATATGTGAATGTATTCACAAAACGATGAGGTTGCTGAAAGAAGTGGTAACCGCCTCCAACAGGTTGACGCTTTTCTCTTTAATTCATATATCAAATAGAGATTACTATGGTGTACATTGTTCAATGACTTGGTTCCCGGAATTCGCTGTCTCGCTCCCGCAATAGCAGACATGATCGCGAATGGTGTAGGTCGAGGGTGAAAAGCATGATCCTATATCGGCTGGTATCTTTTTCCATCAGTGTGGCATTGAATTTTGTTATTAATTCCGTGAATCAAGCATCTATGGCTGATGCCGTACATTAGTTTCACCCGAGGAATGGACGGTTTGACTCCCAGGATAACAGGAGACGTGAAGCTATTGACTTAGCCGATCGGCTCTCTATACTTATGGTAACGTTTTCTAGCAGTGTGGCTATCGATTTTGCCATTCGCCCCTGAGATTCAGATGTCCATGTGCTACAATGTCTATTAATTTCATTCCGTGTACATTACGATAGCCTCTATATGCAGGGTGTTGGTTCTAGGATGATATAAGTCTTCGGTAAAACGTTTGACTCTTATAGCAATTTGTAAGTACCATAATTGGATTGACACTCTATATTAAGATTCAATAATCGTGTACTTAAGGAGTGTCTAATGTCAATACTGTTCAGGGGATTAACTCCAGGAATACGTGGTTTGATCCTCAGAATCACAGGATAGGTATAAGCCTATTGAGTAAGCCGATCGCCTCTCACATAACGCAGGTAACGTTCTTGAACCGTTTGACCCTCGACCTTCTAATTCATGCAAGAAATTAAGGTGCTCGTTACTAAAATTTATACTGGTTCGTTCCTTTGAACACGGTGGTATACTCGCGATACAGCGGGTCAGTTCTTCGGAGGGTAAGGCATTCTGTAAGAAGGTTAACCTGACGCGAGAAGTAATGTTCTACAATGGCTTGACGCCTTGCTTTAATATTCAAACAGTGCATTACGGTGCATATTGCCAAGTATAATCGGCGAACTTACATACGGATTTCCCGGGTTGACTCTCGGAGTCACGGGGTACGCGAAGCTGTTGACATACCCGTTCGAACCTCAAGGAAGGGGGTAACGTTTTCTAACGATTTGAACAAAATGTTCTAAACCATAAATCAAATTAAGGGGCTCATCACTAAAATGTATAGTAATTTATTCCTCTGAACACGGTGTTATACTGCCGATATAGCGGGTTAGGTTTGCGGAGGGTAAGGGCATCAGTAAATTGTTCGACTTTACGTCAATTAGTAACATACTTAAACGGATTGACATCCTACTTTAAATTCACACCGTGAATTATGGTGCTTATTGCCGGTACTGTATAGTGCATTTAATCCCGGAGTACCTGGCCTGAAACACGGTATATCAGGATAGCTGAACTTATTGCCTTAGCAGTTCATCTCTCACAGAAAATGGTAACGTTCTCGATCGGTTTGACCCTCGATCTTCTAACCCATATATGAAGTTAGGGTGTCCGTCACATAAATGAATATTAACTTCTTTCTCTGAACGCGAAGTTATATTCTCCATGACGCAGATGATGTTCGCGGCAGTTAAAGCCTTCGCTATAGGGTTTGACTGTATGGTAATCGGTAACGTTCACAATCGGTTTGAAGCTCAATTTCAATATTTAGTCCGCGAATTAAGTTGTCTATTGGCAATTCTGTTCAGCAGGTTTACTGCAGGAAGACCTTGTTTGGCTCTCGGAGCCGTCCGATTCTGAACATAGGTGTTAACGTTCTTCAACGGTTTGACTCTCGATATTCATATTCATACATGGAATTAAGGTGCCTGGCACTATAAGAAATAATAGTTTCATACCCTAAACACTACTTCGGACTATCGATACGGCCGGTTAGTTCCCGGAGGGTAAGGTTTTTGGTAAAATGGGAGGGTAAGGTCTTTCGTAACACGGTTGAATCTGTACCAACTGGTAACGTTCTCAAACGGTTTGGTGCTCTACACTAATGTTCAAACCGTGAATTAAGGTGACCATTGAGAATAGTGTACCGCGTATTGACTCCAGGAATTCCTGGTCTGTTCCTCGGAATCGCAGGATTAGTGATGCTATTGACGAGCTGTGAGACTCTCAAAGAAGTTGGTAACTTTCTCCGACGGTTTGATTCACGTTTATGCTATTCTTGCAGGGAAGTAAGGTGTGCGTCTGCTCAATTATGTACGAATTTGTTTCTGCCAACAGTCAGCAAAACACTCCCTACACCAGTCTAGGCATCTCGGAAGGTGAGGCCTTCGGTAAAAGTTCGACTCTATACAAATAGGTGTCGTCCTAAATCGGTGTGCTCTGTACCTTAATATCTATAGCCCGAAATAGGGTGTAGAATGGCAATGATGTAACGCGGATTTCCTCTAGGAATACCTTGTTTGGCGCTAGGAACCACTGGATAGGTGAAGCTATTGACCTACCTCTTCGACTCTGAAAGGAGGTGGTAACGATCGCGATCAGTTTGACCATCGATATTCTTGTTCATACATAAATTTAAGGTGCCGTCACTTAAATGTATACTTGTGTATACTTATGTGTTTTTCTAAACACGACGTTATACTCTCCATGAAGCAGGTGATTTTCTCGGAAGATACATACTACTGTAGATCGTTTGACTTTGTAGCAATTGGCATCGATCCCAAACGGATTGACGCTCTGCTTTACAATGCAAACCGTGAATTAAGGTGTCAATTGCCAATAAACATCATCTGCCGTACTCTCGGATTACCTGATTTTACTCTAAGAATCACAGGACAGGTGAAGCAATAGCCATAGCCTTCCGTCTCTCACAGAAGGTGGTAACGCCCTCAAACGATTTGACACTGGATCTTCTAATTCATGCAGGAAGTTAAGGTGCTCGTCAGTAAAATGTATACTAACCTGTTTCCCAAAACACGTAGGTATACTCTCGATTCGGCGGGTCAGTTCATCGGACGGTAAGGCATTTTGTGGCACGTTCGACTTTATAGGAATTTGTAACGTTCTGACACGGTGTGTCGCTCTATTTTAATATTCACTCCGCAGATTCGGAATTTATTGCCAATAATTGTACAGCGCATTTACTCGCGGAATATCTCGTTTGAACCTCCGGATAACTGGATATGTGATGTTATTGACATAGCCGTTCCTCACTCACAGTAGGTGGCAACGTTCTCGGGCGGTTTGACATTCGAACTTCTAATTCATGCATGAAGCTAAGGAGAAGGTTCCTGAAATGAACACTAATTTCAGTCTCTGAACAGGAGCTCATTTTCTCGATAAAGGCGCAAAGGGTCGCAGAAGGTAAAGCATTCGGTAAGACGTTTCACTTTATACCAGTTGTTAACGCTCTGAAATGGTTTGACGCTCTACTGTAATATTCAAACCGTGAATAAAGGTGTCCAATGCCAAAACTCTTCAGCGGATTTACTCTGGGATTACTTGGTTTGGATTACGGAAATACAGGATCGGTGGTGCTACGGACATATGCGTTCGACTATGAAAGGGGGCGGTAACGTTCTCGACCCGTTTGACCATCGATGTTCTAATCAATACATGAAGTTAACAAGCACGTTGTTTCAGAACGTTTCCAGTTGCTATAAAGTCGAATGTTTTACCGAAGTCTCTTACCGCCAGCGAAGCTAGCCCGCCGTGTCGAGATTATGTCTTCGTGTTTAGAGAAACACATTAGAATACATTTTAGTGAATGTACCATAAATTCGTGCACGAATTGAGAGATCGATGGTCGATCCTTTGAGAACGCTACCACCCTCTTTCATAGTCGCACGTCAGAGCCTATAGCTTCACCTATCCTGTGATTCGGGGAACCAACCCTGGAAAACCGAGAATATGCTCGTTGAAGGGTATTGGCAATTGACACCTCAATTCACGGTTTGTATATTAAATCAGTCTTTCAAGCAGTTGTAAAGCTAAACCTACAGGTGTAGCGTCGAACATCATACAGAATGCCTTACCATCCGCCAAAACAACCCACTGTATCAGAAGTATAACCCTGTGTTCAGAGGTACGAAATAGTGTGCATTTGCGGACGACAACCTGCATTTAATGTATGACTTAAAAGATTGAGTTTCAAGCAGTTCGAGAACATTACCACCTTGTGTAGGAGACGAACGGCTAAGTCAATATCTTCACCTATCCTGCTACTCGGAGGGACAAGCCTGACATTCCACGAATAAATCCGCCGGGTAGTATTGGCAATGGACAAGTATTAAAATAGAGCGCCAACCATTTGAGAACGTTACCAATTGCAATAAAGTCAAACACATTACCGAAGACCATACCTTCCGAAAACCTAACCTGCTCTATCGAGAATATAACTTCGTGGTCACAGAAAGAAATTAGCATTCATTTCAGTGACTGGCAAGCCATCTTCATGTTTGTATTAGAAGATTGATCGAGAAACCGTTCCAGAGCGTTATCACCCTGTTTGAGACGCGAAATGCTAAGTCTGTGGTTTAACGTATTTTCCGATTTCGAGTGACAAACCAGATAATCCGAGGGTAAATCCGCCGAAGATTATTGTCAACACATACCTTAATTCGCGGTGTGAATATTCAATTAGAGCGTCAAACCTTGTGAGAACGCTACTAATTCCTATATAGTAAAATGTTTTACCGAATGCCATACCGTCCGAGAAGCTAGCCCGCAGTATCAGGAGTATAGCTACGTGCTTAGGGATACACATTATAATGCAATTTACTGACGTCACCTTAAATTCATTTATGAATTAGAAGATCGAGTGACAAACTCTTCCAGAACGTTACCATCTTCTTTTAGAGTCGGACAGCTAAGCCTATAGCTTTATATATCCTGTGACTCCGGGAGCCAAATCTGGAATTTCAGACGTAAATCCGCTGAAGAGTATTGGCTTTGTCGCCTTACCTCACGTTTTGAATATGAAAGTAAATTATCAAACCCTTGTAGAACGTTGCGTATTCGTACAGAGTCAACCTTTTTACCGAACACCATATATTCCGTGGAGTCAAGTTCGCTGTAGGGAGAGTTTTGCTCAGAGGTCGCGGAATTGAATTAGTAGACATTTTACCAGACGGACAGCTTATTTTCATGTATGAGTAGCAAACTCGAGAGTCTAGCCGTTCTGGATTGGTACCACCATCTTTACTAGTCGCACAGCTATGTCAATATCATATCCCATCCTGTGATTCCGAAATTCAGACCAGATATTCCGGGGGCAAATGGGCTGTACGGTATTGACAACGGACACCTCAATTCACGGCGAGAATGCTAAAGCAGGCTTTCAAGCTGTTGTAAAACAATAACTATTCGTGTATGGATGAACGTCTTACACAATGCATTACGCGCCGAAAAACGGACCCGCTGTATCGAGAGCATAACAGCGCGTTCAGAGGCACGAATCAGTATACAATTTAGTGACAAGCACAATAATTTCATGCATGAATTATAAGATCGATGATCAAGCCTTTCGTGATCGTTACCACCATCTTTGTGAGTCGAATGGAGAAGTCAGTTGCTTCACCTATCCTGCTTTCTGAGAGTAAAACCAGTTACTCTGATAGTAATTCCGCTCAACAGTATAGGAAATAGACACCTTAATTCACGGTTTGAATATTAAAGCAGGCCGTAAAGCCTTTTTAGAACATTACCTATTCGTGTAGAGTCAAACTCCTTCCAGAATGCTATACACACCGAAAAACTTACTCGCTGTTTGGAGAGTGTAACACCGTGTTCAGAAGTACGAGATGGTATAAATTTTAGTGACGAGCACCATAATTTCATTCGTGAATTGAAAGATCGAACGTCAAACCAATCGAGAACGTTGCAACCTTCCGTGAGGGACAATCGGCAATGTCAATAGTTTCAGGTATCCTACGATTCCGAGAGTCAAACCAGGTATTCCAGGAGTAAATCAGCAGAACGATACTGGCAATAGACACCTCAATTCACGGATTGAATATTATTGCTGACCGTGAATCAGTTGTAGAACGTTACCAATTTCTACGAAGTCAAACGTTTTAAGGAAGACCTTTCACGCTGAGAACCTAACCCGCTGTAACGAGAGTATAACTTCGTTTTCAGAGATACGAATTAGTATACATTGTAGTAACTGGTACCTTAATTTCATTTAACAAAGATAAGGTCTAGTGGTAAACCTTTCCAGAACGATACCACATTCTATGTGAAAAAGCACATATACCACTATAGCTTCACCGATGTTGCGGTTCAGAGGGTCACACTTGGTATATCAGGAGTATATCCGCTGATCGTACTCGCAATGGACATCTTATTTCAGGGCTTAAATATTAAAGTAGTACGTGAAACCGTTCAGGGGTAATCCTGAGAAACCCTAAAGATAGAATGGGGAGATTCATCGTCAACGGCGCTGGCTCCCGTTGGTGCGCGATGCTACGAATGGGACTTTGTTCCACGGCAAGGGCACACCACCTTCGTCTTGAATGTTCCGGTGCCGTATTCGAGCACTTCTCCCCAAGTAGACCATCGCGACCCGTTGTGTGTCGGTCCACGAACCGAGTGGGTGCCTGTCACGACGCTTGGTGCGTTCGCGACAGACCCTCGGTCGTCTAGCCGTCTGCGCAACGGTACTCATATGGTATCAGGTCGCACCGAATCCGTTTTCGAATGTATGTGCGTCAGGCACGCTCCATGCTGGGTCAGTTATTATGCGGAGGTACGGACCTCGTGCCACAACCCGGCCTAGCCTGGGACTAGCAAAGAGTGTCTTCGGACTGGCCAAAACTTGAATTACCAGTTGGCGACGCTATTGCCATGGGTACTTTCCGGTCCCGTCTTGAAACACGGCCCAAGGAGTCTAACTTGTGCACGAATCATTGGGACATGTAAACCTAAAGGAGAAATGAAAGTGAATGTCGACCTTCGTGCCGATCGAGGGAGGATGGGCCGCGTTAGAATGACGCCGCCCCACACTCCCGGGTCGTCTCGTTCTCATTGCGAAGGAGGCGCACCTAGAGCGTACACGTTAGGATCCGAAAGATGGTGAACTATGCGTGGATAGGATGCAGTCAGGGGAATCCGTGATGGAGATTTGTAACGATTCAGACATGCAAATCGATCGTCGGAAATGGGTATAGGGGCGAAAGGCTAATCGAACCATCTAGTAGCTGAATCCCTCCGAAGGCTCCCTCAGCATAATTGGCACTCGACCATTTCTTTCGAACGCATACCGAGCCTCATCTAGTAAAGCGAATGATTAGAAGCCTTGGGGCTGAACCGATCTCAACATATTCGCAAACTTTAAATGGGTGAGGTCTCCTGCATGCTTGAATCATGAAGCCACGAGATTTTGTATCAGAGTGCCAAGTGGGCCAATTTTGGTAAGCAGAACTGGCGCTCTGTGGTGAACCAAACGCAGAGTTTAGGCGCCTAAGTCTACGCTTATGGGATACTACGAACGGCGTTGGTTGCTTAAGACAGCAGGACTGTGGCCATGGAAGTCGGATTCCGCTGTGTAACAACTCACCTGCCGAAGTAACTAGCCCTGAAAATTGATGGCGCTGAAGCGTCGCGTTTATACTTCGCTGTCAGCGGCAACTGGGAATTGACTTGTTTGCGTCCCTCATGAAGCACTGACGAGTAGGATGGTCGCGGCGGAATGCATAGAAGGGTCTGGGCGTGAGCCTGCCTGGAGCCGCCGTCGGTGCAGATCTTGGAGGTATCAGCAAATTCTCCAGCGATGCCCTGAGAGGACTGACGTGGGGAAGGGTTTTGTGTGAACAGCCATTACACACGAGTCAGCCGATCCTAAGCCCTAAACGAAATCCTATGAAGATGAGATGTCCTAAAATTCATCCAAATGTAAAACGCTTCATATCAATGAAAGAAAAACGTAACACACCCAATGGGCAATAGGTAATCCGGTTCCAATTCCGGAACACGGCAGCGGAACCGCATACCATTCAGGCCCTCGTAAGAGTGTTCGTCGGGGTAACACAAAATGACCTGGAGACGCTGTCGGGATATCCAGGAAGAGTTTTCTCTTCTATGTAAGAGTTCGTGTATCCTGGAAACCTTCCTGTATCTTCCTTGCTGCGAGGTTCCGTAGGCAGCATAGCCCTCGCGGTCGTTCCCATCGGCCGCCATTTAACGCTCAGCACAGAACTGGCACGGACTAGGGCAATCCGACTGTCTAATTGAAACAAAGCATTACGATGGAGCCCACCGGTTTAGACGCAATGTGACTTCTACCCAGTACTCTTAATGTCAACGTGAAGAAGTTCAACAAAGCGCGGGAAGACGGCGGGAGTAACTATGACTCTCTTAAGGCAGGATGCCCATCTTATGTTGCGGAATCATAGAAGTGCCTATTCTCCACCTCCTCATGGTACCGCAGGATAACGAGGCACCATTGCACCTCGGTTCCTCGGCTAACGGATTAGGCTTCACAGGTCCTTGGGGTTGCCAGTCCCGCCGACCATCTTATGCTGGTTCATCAAAAAGAAGTAAGACTCTGATGAACACTGCCGGAGAATCCACTGATTCTCCCGCCCAACATCCCCCCTCCAATCCCTGCTTCCAGCGTTTGTGCGGTATGCGGTCGATCATTAACTTCAAAAACCGGTTTAGGTGTGCATATGAGACGCGCTCATCTCGACGGGCACGATCGGATGCACCTTAGGCTTGATATCAAGCAACGCTGGAGCGAGTAGGAGGTCCTCTTTGTCGCACGGAAGGAGGCAGAAATCACCGTTGGTGGTGGGATCCGCTTCATGAACAAGGAACTAAGCAGGGTCTTCCCATCTAGGTCCTTGCAGGCTATCAAGAAGCTAAGACAGAAGGAAAGCTATCGGGACTCAGTTCGCCGCCTTGTCGAAGACGAACAAACTGAACCGCATAACACCTCTCCCGACGACACCCCCAATTCCGAAGCCTCGAGAAAGACTCCAATTTCACTACCGCTATCTCCTCTCCAACAAGACCCCGAAATTGTGGCGTTTCCTGCCATTGATCCTGATTCTGTCATTCATAACTTCCTTAAAGCCTTACCGTCACCCAAGGAACAGACGTACTGCTTCGACGTCCTCCGGAGAAATATCGATCGACATGGCGCAGTGGCTAAAGCCGAAACCCTTTCCCGCTTATCCTCATATTTATTGGATATATGGCCAGTGAAAGATCGCCCCCCCCCCCCGGGAACGTGCGGTTCACCTCACCGTCCCACCTGTAGTAGGAAACAACGACGTCTCAAATACGCCCTGACCCAAAGGAACTGGTACAAACATCAATGTAGGTGCATCGCGACCATCCAGGACGGACCCAATATGTTCAGTCTACCACCCCAGGACATCATGGAGCCCTACTGGCGGGGTATAATTGAGCGTAAATGCGACGCGTCACCACCCACGACAATTGGCAAACCCTTCTGTTATCATCCCCGGGTCCGGATACAATCGCTCATTGGCAACTACGGGCTATGCCAACCAGCATTCTCGCTAGAACATTTAATGTCATCCTTTGGTGTGGGAGAGTGCCGCGTCACACGGGGATGTCTAAAACCATTTTCATCCCCAAGAAGGTTATCTCCACCAATCCGAGCGGCTATCGGACCATTACCATCCCATCAGTAGTTGGTGGACAATTGCGTACAATTCTTGCAAAGCGGCTCGCTTCATCTCTTACACTGGAACCCCGTCAGCGGGCCTTCATCTCGGCAGAGGTTGCGCCGATAAAACAACACTCGTCGATCTCCTGCTATGGGAACACCATCAGAGACAGCGTCGTGCTCCACCGTCTCCCTCGACGTAAGCAAGGCCTTCGACTCCGTATCCAATTACGCCATCTTCGGGAGTCTGGAGTCGTATGGGCTCCCGAAGGTGTTTATTGACTACTTAAGGAGCTCGTACACGTGATCTGGTACACGTCTTATTGGTGAGGGCTGGACATCAAACACTATTTGTCCCAATAGAGGAGACAAAGATGGGGACCCATTGGCACATATGTTATTCAATATCATCATTGATAGACTGCTATCATCCCTCCCGAAAGTCATCGGCTGTACCACTGGCCCCACTAGGACTATCGCCCAGGCTTTCGCAGATGACCTCATCCTATGTGCATCAACACCCATCGGCCATCAGAAGCATTTCGACGCAACCCACACATTTCTATCTTTGTGTGGGCTGAATTTAAACACGTCGAAATGAATTGCCATCAGCATAAAAGGACAGCCAAAGCAGAAGAATACAGTAATCGAGCAGCGCTCGTTTACGGCGGCAGGGAACAGGATGCCATCCTTAACTAGACACAACGAATGGCGCTACCTCGGCATCAACTTCATCGCCGACGGTAGATGCATGTACCTGCCACAGAACGAGCTAGATCCATTGCTTGACAAGCTGTCTAAAGCTCCTCTGAAGCCGCAGCAGAGGCTCCACGTACTGAGGGTCGCTTTAATCCCACAGCTCTATCACAAATTAATCCTTGGATATGTCATGATTGGCAGTCTTAATATGACGGATAGGATGATTCGATCCGAACTAAGGGGGTGGCTCCATCTACCAAAGGACGCTCCCACGGCGTTCTTCCATACGGCAATAGCCCAAGGTGGGCTAGGAATTCCATCCGTCCGGTGTCAAGCCCCTCATCTGAGGAAGATCAGACTGACAAACATCCGATTGCCCAATCTGGACCAAGTAGCGACAGCCAACACCTTTGCCGGATCCCAAATCGACGAGGTTAATAAGAGACTGCGGGATGAGGGACGAACTCTAAGTAGTTCTAAAGACATCTCTACTTACTAGAGCGAAAAATTTTTCATGGCGGTTGATGGCTATGGTTCACGTGAGGCAGGGCAGCATAAGCAGGCGCATCGCTGGCTCCGCGAGCCAACGAGGCTCCTGTCCGGCCGCGGCATCATTGGTTGCATCAAGCTCCGGATTAATGCGTTACCAACCAGATCTAGAACGGCAAGGGGTAGGCCACAGAAGGGCCGGCAATGTCGAGCCGGTTGTGGTGTACCTGAGACCCTCAATCATGTATTGCAACAATATCATCTTGCGCACGCCGCTAGACTTGATAGGCATAACGCGATCGTCAATTACATCGACAGGAACCTACGCAATAATGGGTTTACCACCAGTCAAGAACACTTGTTACCTACATCCGAGGGAACGCGGATGCCCGATTTGGTGACAGTAGCAGCAGGACGCGCAATTGTGCTGGACTTCAAAGTGGTAACTGACGGTGGAAGCCTTAACGACGCCCAGAAGAGGAATCTGGCCTACTACGACACCGGCTACCGCCGACGCGCTGTTGAGAACAGATTCAGGGTCAAGGACCTAGCTTTCGCCACCGTTACACTCAACTGGAGAGGCATCTGGTTGCTCCTGTGTGTTGAGCGGCTCGTACACCTAAACATCATTCGTAATAGCGACGCAGCAGTTATAAGTACACGTACAGCAATAGGTTCCAGCCGTTACCCAACCGCAGTATCGTTCAGACGCGGCGTAGGTTATTACCAATCCATCCCATCCCTAACCCAAACCTAACCCAAACCTAACCCAATCCTAACCCAATCCATCCCATCCCCGTCCCTAACTGTGCTATCTGCAGTTCATCAGGTATAAAACAAGGTGAAGGTTTAGAGGGTACGCCCTGAGAATGGGAGGTTCCAACAAAAAAGAAATGAAAATAGCCAATTGTCTCATCATCTAATTAGTGACGCGCATGAATGGATTAACGAGATTCCTTCTGTCCCTATCTACTTTCTAGGGAAACCACTGCCAAGGAACGGGCTTGAAAAAATTAGCGGGGAAAGAAGACCCTGTTGAGCCTGACTCTGGTCTGTCATTGTAAGGAGATATGAGAGTTGTGGCATAAATGGGAGATGACAATATCGACGGTGAAATACCATTACTTTCACCGTTTCGTTACTTATTCGGTTAGACGGAGCGCGTGCGCCAGTGCTTAAACCCTGTTGTCAGGGTGTTCTACAGCAAAGCGTGTAACCGTGTGGCCGATCGCCAATAATACTCCCTCGTTATGTAAATCGAGGACACTGCCAGGCGGGGAGTTTGACTGGGGTGGTTCATCTGTCAAAGAATAACGCAGGCGATCTAACGGTCGATTCCTGTGCTTGGGGATACGTCTTGTCGGTGAGACAAGGCTCCAATGGAAAGGTACAAAACGAGCGTGTACGCTCATAGATGCATAAGAAAATGTAGTATGATGAAGATATAGGGAAGGAGAGAGCGTTTGCATAATCGAAATATAGTATAATATATAATATAAATATATATTGTTACATTAGTACTTCATGTAATATATAAAGAAAAATTTTTTTTTTGCATTTCATTGAAGTGCTCGCCTTGCGCGCGGAGGCAAGTATATCACCAAAAACAAAAGCATTACGCCGCGGCTGCTTTACCGACCGACGGCTTTGCTGGCCGTTTTTTATTTTCTATCTCTGCTTGTCAAAATTTTCACGCCGGTAAATTTTGCCCGCGATGTCAGTGACGTTCGACGATGACACGGGCTATACTAGCAGCCGTAAAGGGGCAAACCATCGAGCGTCACTGCTGAAACGTACTTGGGCCTGCGTACGATAGGACCGTCGGAGAGACACGAATGGGTGTTTCCTGGTATTTGCTACTATCCTCCGGAGCGACACGACTGAAACGGACTTGTGTACGTGAACCGCAGGTCGGAGCGACACGACTGGGTGTACCTCCGTACGTGCATCGGCGCTTTGGAGCGACACGACCGGATTCGACTTGTAGCTGCGTACCGTACGTCAGGGCGACGGGACTGGATTCACATGCGCATGCACATAGGCGATACCTAGCGGCACTACTCTCTGCGCATGCGCATCGAGGCTTTCCGACGGTGGTACCGACTGCTCATGCGCAAGCGCATATGCGCGTGGGCGCTTCCGATCGACAATATATATTGCGCACGCTCATGGGCGTTCCGGAGCGACACGATTGGATTGGACTTGTGTTTGGGTACGGTACGACGGTGCGATGCGAATGGGTGTACGTTCGTACGCGCATCGGCCTACCGTAACGGCATGACCGTGTATGGGACTTGTAGTGGCGTACGATGCATCGTACTTCATCGGACTTAATAGGTAACAAGAATGACATTATAAAAATTGGTAATGGTCACCATCCATTTGTATCCGTTCTTTAATACTCATGCCGTGTATTAATATGTCTATTGCCAATATTAGTCAGCGGATTTGCTCCAGGAGTACCTCGTTTGGCTATAGGAACCACAGGATGGGTGAAGCTATTGACTTAGCTATACCACTCTAGAAAGCGATGGTAACGTTCGCGAACGGATTAACCATCGATCTTCTAATTCATACATGAAGTTAAAGGGGCTGTCACTGAAATGGGTACTAATTTTTTTCTCTGAGCACGAAGTCATACTCTCGAGAAAGCAGGTTAGTTTTTCGGAGCATATGGTCTTCGAAAGAGCGTTTGACTTTAAAGCAATTGGGAACGTTCTCGAACGGTTAGACTCTCTATGTTGATATTTATACGCAAACATGTGGCATTCGTCGGCTAAAATGTCTACTAATTTGTTTTCGTGCACATTGGGCAGGACATTCGCTGCAGCGGGATAGGTTCTCGGATGGTACGGTATTCGGTAAACAGTTTGTCTTTATACAAACTGTCTACGTTTGTCAACGATTTGAAACCGTACTTTAATATATATACCGTGAATTAACGTGTCTTCTGCCAATACCGTTCAGCGGATATAATTGCGGAATACCTCGTTTGACTCTCCGATTCGAAGGATAGGTGAAGTTATCGATTTAGCCGTTTGGCTCTCAAGCAAGGTGGTAACGTTCCGCAACGGTTTAACATTATCTCTCGTAATTCATACATGAAATTAAGGTGCCCTTCGCTAAAATTAATACAAATTTGCTTCTCGAAACAGGAAGTTATAATCCCGATACAGAGGGATAGGTTCTCGGATGTTAAGGTCTTCGGAAATCCGTTTGAATTTATACCAAGAGGCAAGTGCCTCAAACGGTGTGACGCATTATATTAATATTAATGCCGCGAAATAAGGTGTTCGTTACCAATTCAGTACAGCGGATTTACTCATGGAATATCTGGTCTGCCTGTCAGAATCAAAGATTAGGTAAACCCGTTGACACAGCCGTTCGACTCCCAAGGAAGGTGGCAACGTTCTCGATCGGTTTGACACGCGATCTTCGAATTTATTCATGAATTTAAGGTGCCCGTTACTAAAATTTATAGTAATTTGTTCCACTGTACAAGATGTTATAGTCTCGATACAGTGGGTTAGATTCACCGCAAGTAAGGATTTCGGTAAAAGTTTGACCCGCGATACATATTGGTAACGTTCACATAAGGTTTGACGCTCTGCCATAATATTCAAACCACTATATATGATGAATACCGTATATCGCATTTACTTTCGGAGTATCTGGTCTGACCCTCGGAACCATTTCATATGTGACGCTAATAACTTAGCCATACGAATCTCTAAGACGGAGGTAACGTTCTCGAATGCTATGACTCTCGATATTGATATTTTTACACAAATATGAGTGTCCAACCGCTAAAATATATACTAATTTGTATTCGATAACATCAAGCTAGGCACTCGCTATAGCGGGTTACTATCTCGGGAGGTAGTATATTCGGTAACAGGAATGACATTATTCGAATTGGTTATGTTCTCCGACGGTCCTATTCCCGACATTATTAATGATACCGTGAATCAGGGTGTTAATTAGCAAAACCCGTACGTAGATTTATTCCCGTATTACTTGATATGACTCTCGAAATCAAAGGATAGGTGAAATTGTTGTCCTAGACGTTAGGCTATCAAAGAAGTTGCTAACGATCTCGAGCGATTTGACCATCGATAATCTAATTCATATATGAATTTATGGTGCCCGCCGCTGAAATGAATATTTACCTCGAAATGAATATTTACCTCGACACGGGTAGTCTGATTTACGGTTGTTAAAGTCTTCGGTAAAGCGTTTGACTTTACCGGAAATATTAACATTCTCAAACGGTTTGACGCTCCACTTTAATATTCATGCAGCGAATTTTGGCTTTTATTGCCCATACAGTTCAGCGGATTTACTCACGGAATATCTGGTTGGCCTAACAGAATCACATGATAGGTGATGCTATTGATTTAGCTGTTCGTCTCTCGCAGAAGGTGGTAACGTTCACCAACGGCATCACCCTCGACCTTCTCATGCATACATGAAATTAAGGTGCCCGTTAATAAAATGAATACAATTTCGCCTGTCTGAACACTGTGTTATACTCGCGATACTGCGAGTTAGCTTTTCAGAGGGCAAGGCACTCTGGAAGAATTTTGACCATAGATCAATATGTAATGTTCTACAACGTCTTGACGGCCTGCTTTAATATTCAAACCGTGAACGAAGGTGTCTATTGCCAATACCGTACAGTCCATTTACTTTCGGATTATCTGGATGACCTTCGGAATCACTGGATATGTGAAGGCTTTTCCTTAGCTATGCGGCTTCCAATGAAGGTGGTAACGTAGTCAAACGGTGTAATACTCGATATTCTTGTTCATACATGAATTTGAGGTGCCACTGTCAAAATTGTGTACAAATTTCCTTCTCTAAACGCGAAGGTATACTCTCGATCCAGCGGTTCAGGTTCTCCGAAGATAAGGCCTTCGCTTCATATGAGTATGTGACGATCTACAATGGTCTAGCTCTGATATTTAATATTTATAACGTGATGTCGGGTGTAATTCCAATACTGGACTGCGGGTTTTGTCGCGGAATACCAGGTTCGTCTCTTGGAATCATGCGATAGTTGAAGCTATTGACGTAGCAGTGCGACTAGCAAAGAAGGTGGTACCGTCCTCGAACTTTTGGACCTTCGATTTTAGCATACATACATGAAAATGCGGTGCCCGTCCGGGAAAATGTCTACTGATTTAATTGCGTGGCCACTGAGCAAAAGCACTCCCTACAGCGGGTTTGGTTCTGGAAGGGTAAAGTCTTCGGTGCACGGTTTGTCTTTATACCAATGGGTAACGTTCTCAATCAGTTTCACGCTCTGCTACTATATTCAAACCATCACTTTTGGTGTCCATGGCCAATAGTTTACAGCGACTTGACGCCAGGAATATCAGCTGTGATTATCGAAATATCTGGATAGGTGAAGCTACTAACTTAGCAGTGCGACTATCAAGAAAGCTGGAAACGTTCTCCAACAGTTTGACATTCGATATTCATATTCATAATGAAATTGTGGCCCCCTTCTCAAAAATTACTACTAATTTTTGACGAACGCCCAAGTCAATAGCCTCCACTATCCTGTGATTCCGAGAGACAATCCTAGTATTCCGGGAGTAATTCTGCTGATGAGTTTTACGACACACACCTTCATTCTCGGCATGAATAGTACAGTAGAGAGTCAAACCGTCGGAGATCATTAACAATTGGTATAAGATGATCCTTTTTCCGAATACCTTGCCTTCCGAGAGCCAAATATGCTTAAGGGAGTGTCCTGTTTAGCGTTCGCAGAATCAAATTAGTGGACATCTTATCAAACAGACACTTTACTTTCACACTTGAATTGCAAAATCGAGAGTCAAACCGTTCGAGATCATTTCCACCTTCTTTGAGTACCGAAAGTTTGTGTCAATAGCTTTACCTATCCTGTGATTCCGTGGGTCTAACTAGGTATCCCTGCAGTGTATTATCTGTACATTATTGGTAATAGTCACGCTAATAAACGGTATAAATATTAATGAATGAAGTCAAACCGTTGTACACAGTAACCCATTTGTACATATACAAACTTCTTACCGAATTTCTTACCGTCTGAGATCCTAACAGGCTGTATCGAGAGTATCACTTTGTGCCCGGGGAAACAAATTATTACACATATTAGTGACGTCACCTCACTTCAAGTATGAATCAGGAGATCGTGTGACCAATCGTTCGGGAATGTCACTACCTTCATCGAGAGATGAATGACTATGTCAATAGCATCACCCATCCTGTCTTTCCGAGAGACAAACTAGGTATTCCGGAATTAAATCCACTAGAAAGATTCCCAATAAACACCTTCTTTCACGGTATGAATGTTAAAGTAGAGAGTAAATCCGACGGGGAATATTACCAATTGGTATATGCTAATTCATCATCGAATACCTTTCCTTCCTGGATCCTATCCCGCTGCAACGAGTGTCTTGCTTAGTTCTCACGGAAACACATTAATAAACATTTTAGAGACGAATGCCATAATGCCATGTATGGTTAGGAAGACCGAGTGTCAAACCGTTCTAGACCGTTGCCACCTGCTTTGCGAGTCGCACAGCTACGCCAATAGCTTCACCAATCCTGTAATTCCTAGGGACAATCCAGGTATTCCGCGACTAAACCCGCAGTACAGTATTGCAGTTAGACACGCTATTTCACGTTATGAATATTAAGGGAAAGAGTTAAGCCATTCTAGAACGTCACCTACTGCTATACATTTAAAATCGTTACCGATGCCCTTACCTTCCGAGCAGTTAACGCGCTGTATCGATAGTATAAATTCATGCTCTGCAAACAAGATAGTATGCACTCAAGTGATGGGCACCTTAATTTCATGTATGAAATCGAAGATCGAGTGTCCAATCGTTCGACACCGTTATCGCCATCTATGGGATTCGAACTGCTTAGTCAATGGCGTCACCGGTCCTGAGATTCTAAGTGTCAAACCAGGTATTCCGGGAGTAATTCCACTAAACAGTATTCGCAATGGGCAATATAATACATGGTATGCATATTGAAGCACACAGTCATACCGTTGTAGAACGTTACCTATTCGTATAGAGTCAAACTGTTTCCCGAAGGCCGTACATTCCAATGTGCTAACCCGACGTATCGTAAGTATAACATCGTGTTCAGTAGAAACAATGACAATACATTTTAATCCTGGTCCTTAGTTTCATGTATAAAGCGGAAGATCGAGTGTCAAACCGTTCGAGAACGTTACAACCTCTTTTGTGAATCGAACGACTAAATCAGTAACATCAACCTGTCCTCTGATTACGAGAGTCAAAGCAGATATTCTGGGAGTATATCCTTGGAAGAGTATTGGCCACAAATACCATATTTCACGGTATCAATAGTAGGGTTCACGGTCATACCGTTCTAGAACGTTACCTACTCGTATAAAGTCAAAATTGTTACTGAATACCTAACCTTGCGAGAAGCTATCCCGCTGTATCGAGAACATAACATCATGCCCAGAGAAGCAATTTAGTATGTATTTTAGTTTGGGGCATATTATTTTCATGTATGAAGCTGGAAATCGAGGATCAGACCGTGCGAGAACGTTACCACCTTCTTTGAGAATCGATCGTCAAAGTCAATAGCTTCACCTATCCAGATTCCGACAGCCAGAGTAATTATTCCTCGAATAAATTTGCTGTAAAGTATTGGCAATAGATGCCTTTATTCACGGTTTGAATATTAAAGTAGAGCGACAAACGAGCGGAGGTCACAACCAATTCGTATAAAGTCATTCTTTATACCGAATACCTTACCACCCGAAAACGTAACAGGCAGTAGAGAGTGCCTTGCTTACTGTTCGTAGACACAAATTTGTGCACATTTTAGAGAACGGCCACCACATTCTTGTGTAGAAAGATCAACATCGAGAGTCAAAGCGTTCAAGATCGTGACGATCTCCTTTGAGCTTCGCACATCTATGAAAATAGCTTCACATTTTCTGTGATTCCGAAAGTCAAACACGGTATCCCGGGAGTAAATCTGCTGAACACTGTTGACAATAAACGCCTTAATTCACGGTCTGAACATTAAAGCAAACAGTCAAACAGTTGTAGAACGTAACCAATTGCTATAGAGTCGAACGTGTTACGGGAGGCCTTACGTTCTGCGAACCTCACAGGCTTCACCGGGAGTATAAGTTCGCGTTCAAAGAAAGAGATGAGTATTCATTTCAGCACCTTAACTCCATCTACGAATTAAATGATCGAGGCTCAGACCGTTCGGGAACGTTACCACCATCTGTGAAGGACGAGCGGCAAAGTCAATGGCTTCAATTATCCTGTGGTTCCGAGTGATAACCGGGCACGACCGAGATTATGTCAGCTGATCAGAATTGGCAATAGACACCTCAATTCACGGTTTGAATATTAAGGCAGGCAGTGAAGCCGTGGTTGGTCATTACCTATAAGTTTATGGTCAAAATTCTTACAGAATATCTTACCACCCGAAAAATTAACCTGCTGTATCCAGAGTATAACAGCGTGTTCAGAGAAAGAAATTAGTATTCATTTCAGCGACAGGCACGTTAACTTCATGCGTGAATTAGGAGATCCAGGGTCAATCGCTTTAGGAACATTACTCCCTCCTTTGGAGATCGAGGGGCTAAGTCAATAGCTTCACCTAACTTATGATTACGAGAGTCAGATGTGGCACACCGGGAGCAAATGTGGTGTACGCTATTGGCATCATACACCCTATTGCACGGTATGAGTGTTAACCCTTTTGCGGCGTAGCGCTGAGAAATTAATCGGGCTATAGGCAGCCTGGTTTGGCGGTGGATGATCGAACTCACGGAGAACACGATACACGAGTCGTTCCCAACGCGGCGTGCAGGGCCGGTTACTTTCTTGAGACTGTTTGCCGGCAAGCACATCAAACTATTATTATAATTATAACAACAATTTTTATTATCCTTATCAATCTTCATTTATCTTAATCTTTAATAATTTTTAATAATTTTCTTTTGTGTCGTATAATTCAAAGCAGAGTGCAATACATAGTCCAACGATGCAGTCCTTACATTCTATTCGTGTTTCGGTTCGCTTCTTGTGCTTGCTGCAAACCACACATGTACGCCGACCGCCCTGCCGCCTTCCTGTGGGATTGGTATACTTCGATGGAAAATGTCTTGCAACCAGTCGTAATAAAGTGTCTCTTGGTGCGGTTTGACTTCCAGACTTATAACTAGATATATTTTCCTTTGAATACTTACCTAGTATATCTCGAATGAGGTGTAAATGAAATTTTGCCAATGATATTTTCCTTTGTGTCGTAATTTTGTATAATATATTAGAATTGTAAATAGATAGGTCTAGCATATGGACAAAAAATTTCTTAAACCATTTTTTAGTTTTGCGGACATTAATAATAGAATATAATATCATGTCGATTTTATCGACTGCCCCCTAATGCGATTATAGTATACAATGACACATGGTTTTATTATTGGTGTTCCCGTTTGAACATCATTTCTTTTTGTTTGTGTATATTCTGCAGGTTGATACGTTGATAACATGGACACATCCCATTTGATCATCCATTTTAATGCAATAATTTATTAGTAGATTGAAGTGTTATTTCGCCTGTAGATAATTTATTTGATATGTTGGGCATTCCACGTCTGGTTTTCATTGCGGTTCCAAATGCATTGGTCTTATTCTGATGTAGAAGCGAAAATAATGCCTGGCTTGAATACCAGTTATCGGTGACCAAAAATGACCATTATGTAAATATGGTTTCATCAGCGCCATAACGATACTTCCCGATTTTTCAATTTCGAGTAAATGAATATTACCTATATATCATATAGGTAATATATGCCTATATCCGTGCGCGCACCACAATAAACAACAAAATCTTGGATATATCCAGTAGGGCAGTTGCATATAACATACGACTTGATGCCAAATTTGCTTCGATTCGATGGTATATACTGCTTGAAGAAACATCGTCCCTTAAAAAGTAGCTATCGTCAATGCATAAGATTTTATGTGGGCAAAATGCTTTCGAGAAAGAATTTCGCTCTTTGTCGATGATGCACCGAATTTTTATTAGTTCATCTTGATTTCTTGTGTCATTGATGTCGTGAAAGTGTAACATTTGTAGAACAGATTTAAATCTGTCTTTTCACATTATTCTTGGAAAACTTTCTGATCGCAATAATTCATCGGTTGATCAATATTCCTCTGTTGACACTTACTTTACTCTTGACATCAACATCGACAGAGCAAAAAATCGATACATATCGGTCACTGTTGTATTATTCCATGCCAGCAGTCTTGAGTGGCTACTGCGTACAGTTTTTGACAAATAATAATTATTACTTTCTCTTACAATTTCTTGAACCATATTTCAGACATGAAGAGCTGGAAGATTACTAATGTTGACGATTTATGGTCAATATTTGCTTTTATTCCTGGTAGATTTTCGTCATAATCAAAAACATTTGGAGTCAAATTTTGTGCGCTTCATTGTAATTGTCGCGGGTCGATGTCTTGTATTTCCTCATTGTTTTCAGAATCAGATTCTGAGCTACTTAACTGCAGGCGTCTCTTATTGTATGTATTTGACTCTTACCTCTATATCCAATTTCTCCAAACGTTTCAGGTAGGTCATAATCCATATTCTTGCAGCTAATATCCATCGTACATTTGTCCATAATCGGAGCAAAATCGTTTGAGTATCTACCGGGGCACAAAATCCGAAGATCGGAGCGAAAAAGGAGCGACCAGGAGGAGCGATGCCATGTAATGCGCCGTTCAAACAGTATGCAAGGATATTTATGTGGAAGATGCTTACAATGTGTGTCTTTAAAAACCATGGAATTGGTCAAACACGGAAAATTGTCCCTGATTGGCGTTTTTGGGACCAAGGGCATTTCCACGGCCCTCGTTTGGTTCTCATTGTAGGAAAGAAAAGTCCTCCCACATGAGACGGTGGTGGAGAGAACCCATTCATTGAAGTGAGGTGTACTTATAAAATACACGATGTCACTCGCGGTGACCGAAGAATTTGCCGTTTGTAGGGCCATTCAATATTTATGGCCCAGCGATACGGCCTGAGAACACGTCCTCGAGTGTGGAACACGTGGAATTCCTACTAACCCGTTGTCAAGCCAAGTCCTCGGTGCCAGTACCTAATTTCGGTAGAATTTTAGCTTCTCGTGCTTCGTACCACCAGAAGTTCTAGGAAATAAGTAATAGGACCTTTTCGAACGTAACAGGTCACCGGAAATACCGCTACCGATTGTCAAGTGGCACGAACAGTTTGGCTGATGGAAAACAGCGCCGGTGTTTTCCAGATGCTGTTCAACGACGGAA
>NW_027469851.1:0-58315 GCF_051020765.1 Lasioglossum baleicum | reverse complement strand
GATTTACTCATTGGATACCTGGCCTTACTATCGGAATCACTGGATAGCAGAAGCCATTCACATCGCCGTTAGTGTCTTAAAATGGTGGTGTCGTTCTCCAACAGCTTTGCTGTCGATTGTTATATTTATTCATGAAAATGCGGTGTCCGTCTGCGAATATGTCGACCAATTTGTTTCCGCGAGCAATAAGCAAGACAATCGATATGGCGCGATCGGTTCGAGAACGTAACCATCCGAGGAAGGTAAGGTAATCGGTAAAAATAATGACTCTATACTAATTGATATCGTACTCAAACGGCTTGAAGATCCGTTTTGATACCCAAGCCGTGAAGTATGGCGTCGGTTGCCCACACTGTTGATTGGATTTACTCGCGGAATACCTGGTTTGGCTCTCGGAATCTCAGTATAGGTGAAGCTGTTGACTTAGCCGTTCATCTCTTACAGAAGGTGTGCAACGTTCTCGAGCGTTTTGACCCTTGACCGTCTACTTCATACATGAATTTAATGGTGACGTCACTAAGATGTATACTAACTTGAATCCTTCAACACGATGTTATACTCTCGATACAGCGGATTTGGCCCTCGGAAGGTAAAGCCTTCGGTAAAACGTTTGACCCCTGTACGTATATGAAATGTTCTACAACGGTCTGACACTGCACCGTAATATTCATACCGTGAATTTGTGTGTGTTTTGCCAATCCTGTTCAGCGCATTTACTCCTGGGATTCCTCGCTTTAATTACGGAACCACAGGATAGGTGATGCTATGGACGTAACTGTGCGTCCCTCAAGCAGGTGGTAACGATCTCGAATAGCGTGTGTCTCGATTTTGCTGCTCATACACGAAAATATGGTGTCCGTCTGCTCAAATGTCTAATAATTTGATTCCACTACCACTATGCAAGACACTCCCTACAGCGGGATACGCTTCCCGGAAAGTAATGCCCTCGGTCAAATTTTCGTCCTTATATCATTTGGTAACGATCTCAAACGGCTTGGCGAACTAATTTAATATCAACCCGTGATTTAAGGTGTCCATTGCTAATACAGTTCAGACGATTAATTACCCGAATACCTGGTTCAGCTCTCGGAATCACAGGAGAGCAGAAGCTATTGTCTTAGCCATCCCACTCTCAGAGAACGTGGTAAAGCTATAGAACGGTTTGACCCTCCATCTTCTCACCCGTACAAGAAACTAAGGTGCGCGTCACATGAATGTCTACTTATTTGTTCCTCTGAACACGGAGTTATGCCATCGATACAGCTGGTTAGGCCTTCGGAGTGTAAGGTTTCCAGTAAAACGTTAGACTTTATACAAATTGGCAACGCACCCATACAGTTTGACGCTCTACATTTATATTCTACCCGCGAATTAATGTATCTATTGCCAATACTGTTCAGCGGATTTGCGCCAGGAATACATGCTTATACTCATGCTATCACAGGATAGATGAAGTTATATCGAGATCTTGTAGTTGTACACTGCAGCTCGAAGCGGCATTACTGTATGGTTCCAGTCGATTCCTTATCCTTGATTTTGTACCATATGAATTCTGTCACAGTTTTCTATTTGTTTATAGATACTGCAATATACTGTTGTTATATTTTCGTTCTTGTTCGAAAGTTTCAATTTTTCTGTAAAAAATTGTATTTCTTAGTAAAAGTGCCTTTGAAATTAATCGAGTATTCGTTTATGACATTATTCTGTTAAACCTATTGTTATTCTATATGATTGTCTCTATACGAACGTACGGTACCAGTGTAACACGACTGGAATGACCTCGTAGTTGCGATCCGTAGATCGGAGCGATGCTACTGTATGGGCTTCGTCAATTTCTATATCCCGGACATTATACTGCAGAGACTCTTTTGCAGTCTTGCTTGTGGTTTAACTAACTGTAATTTACTGATATGATATATTCAATGTTTCTCAACATTTTCAGTTTTTAGTTTAAAGTGTTTTGTTTCTTAGTAACAGTTTCTTTGGCATTAGATGTGTGTACGTTTGTGTCAATATTTTGTTAATCTTATGGCTTTTTTATACGATGGTCTATATATATATACCAACGCTGTTTGAGGGACACGACTATCGAGGTCTTGTAGTAGCGTACCGCGGTACGAAGCGGCACTGCTGGATGGTGTAGGATATTGTCATTATCCTTCATTTTGTAACGTATGCATTCTTCCCAGTTTCCGATTTACTTATACTTACACTAATTTACGGTTATGATATTTTCGATCATTTTCAAAATTCCCAATATTTAATTTCAAGCGTTATATTTTTTTTTGAAAAAGTGTAATTGGGATTGGTTAAGTGTACGTTTATACCGATATTTTGTTGAATTTGTTGTTGTAAAATGCGATTGTCTGTTCACGAATATACGCTGCAGCAACGACACGACTGGAGAGTTATTCCAGTTGCGCACAGTAGATCTGAGAGACAATACTGTATGGTCATTGTTAATATGATTAACCATAATAATGTGCCGTATGAATTCTTTCTCAGTTTCCTATTTACATCTACATACTCCAACTTATAGTTATGATATTTTCGATTTTTTTTCATATTTTCCAGGCTTTAATTACAAAAATTGTAATAATGAGGAAACTTGTCTATTGAATGAGTTGAGTGTAGGTTTATAACATTGTTTTATTATACGTATAGTTTTTGTATATTATTGTCTGTATATGTACCTACGCTACCGATACTACACGGTAGGAGTTATTTTGTATTTGCGTTCAACAGATCCGAGCGACACAACTAGGATGGTCCTCCATAATTTCATAACCAGGACTATGTGCCATATGCATTTTATCTCAGCCATACATTTATTAACACATACTGCAATTTACTTTTACGATATTTTCGATTTGCTTCACAACTTCCAGTTTTTAAGTTCAGAGACTGTATTTTTTAGGAAAAATGTCTATGGATTTAGATGAGTTTACATTTATGACAATATTGATTTATGCTTCTTCTTATTTTATATGATTCTCTGTATTCATACCTCGCTTACAGCGCGACACGAGTGGAGTGGTCTTGTAGTTGCGATCGGTATATCGGAGTGACATTACTCTATGAGCTTCGTTAATTTCTTCAACCGTAATAATGTACCGTATGGATCTCTTCCCAGTTCTCCATTTATTTATACATGCTGTATATTACGGTTATGCTATTTTCGATTTTTTCATAATTTCCAGTCTTTAGATTAAAAATTTGTACTTCTTAGTAAAAGTGCCTTTTCAATTGGATAAGTCTACATTTATGCAAATATTTTGTTTAATTTTCTGTTGTATAATACGATTGTCTGAATACAAACCTACGCTTCTGCAGCAACACGAATGGAGTGGCCTTGTAGTTGCGTTCGGTAGGTCGGAGCTACACGACTGTATGGTCTTTGTTAATTTCAATATACTCAATACTGTACCGTAATCATTCGTTCGCAGTTTCCTGTTTATTTCTATGCATTTGCACCCAATTTTTACTTTATTTATACATTCTGCAATTTACTGTCCCAATATTTCCGATTTTCATCCAAATGTTCAATTTTTATTATATGAAATTCTATTTCTTAATAAAGGTGTATTTCTAATTACTTGAGTGTACGCTCATGTCATATATTTGTTACATATTGCAACCTTATATAACTTTCTGTATGCGAACCTACGTTCCCGGGCAAACACCACTGGCGAGGACTTGCAGTTGCGAACGCCAGATTGAAGCGTCTCTACTGGATGGTCATTGTTTGTTTCTTTATCCACATGATTGTGCCGTACGCAATCTTTTGCAATTTTCCATTCATTTCTACATACTGAATTTCACTGTTATGATTTTTTCAATTCTTTTCAAAATTCATAAATTTAAATACACGGACCTGTATTCTTTAGTATATGTGCCTTCTGAGTTTGTTGAGTTTATGTTTATGACAATATCTTGTTACGCTTTTTTTCATTTTGCACGATTCTCTGCAGACGTACCTTCGGTGCTGTAGCGACACGGCTGAAGTGGTCCTGCAGTTGCGAACGCCAGATCGAAGCGGCATTCCGCATGATCTTCGTTAACCTTTTTAACCACAATATTATACCGCATGCAATCTTTCGCAAATTTCTGTTTACTTCTGCATACTGCAATTTACTGTTATGATCTTCCGACCTTTTCATAATTTCCAATTTTAATTTAAAAAATTGTATTTCTTAGGGTACCTTTCTTTGGAATTAGTTAAATGTACGTTTATGATAACAGTTTGTTATATCTTATGTTATTTTCTCATGGTCTGTATACGTAACTACGATGCCGGAGTGAGCTGACTGGCGACGTATTGCAGTTGCGTAGAGCAGATTTGAGCGGCATTACTGGATGGTATTTATTAATTTCTTTAACCGTGATATAGTACCGTATACATTTCTCCCAGTTTTCCATTTATTTATGCAGACCCTTATTTATTGCATTGATATTTTCAATTTTTTTTTAAACTTTTAATCCTTAGTCTAAAAATTTGTAATTTTCAGTAAAAGTGACTTTGGAATTAGTTTAGTGTGCGTTTGTGCCATCAATTTTTAATCTTATTTTTACTTTGTACGATTGTGTGTATAGGTACCTACGTTTCCGGAACAACATGATTGTAGTGGTTTTCTAGTTGCGTACCGCAAATCTGAGCGGCACTGCTGGATGTTCTACGTTAATTTCTTAGTCTTGAGATTGTACGCATTTTTCCCAGTCTCCCATTTATTTATACATACTGTGAATTCCTCTTATCGCATTTCCGATTTTCTTCAAAATTTCCAGTATTTAATTCCCTAGAATGTATTGTTAAGGTTAAGTTCCTTTTGAATTAGATAAGCTTACGTTGATGACATTATATTGTAAAATTATTGTCACTTTAAGAGACTGTCTGTGTTCGCACATACGCATCCGGAGTGACTGGACTGTTGCGGTCTTGTAGTTGCGACCGGCAGACTGAAGCCACACTGTAGTATGGGCTCCGTTAATTTGATTAACCTCAATATTGTACTGCAAGCATTCCATCTCGGATATATAATTATTTATATATACTGTAATTAACTGTTACGATATTTTCGATTTTTCTCATAATTACCAGTTTTTACTATAAAAAAATATAGTTTTTTCGAAACGTGTCATTGGTATTAGTACATTGTCCTTTTATGGCAACATTTTCTCAAACTTACTGTTATTTTATACAGACCTCTGTAATTGATATCTACGCTTCCCGAGCGACACGACAGGAGCGGTCTTGCAGTTGCCTTTGGTGCATCGGAGCCGCACTATGGATAGTCATGGTTAATTCCTTCATCCTTTATTTTATACCGTATGCATTTCTTCGCAGTCTACCCTCATGTTATACATATTGCAATTGACTGTAACGATACTTTCGATTTTTCTCATTATTTCCAATTTTTAATTTCAAAAAACGTATTTCTCAGTAAAAGTGACTTTGGAATTAGTTGAGTGTACGTTTATGACATTATTTTGTTAAACTTACTGTTGTCTGTATACGATTGCCTGTATACGTACATACGCCTCCGGAGCGACGCCCCTGTTATGGTCTTGCAGGTGCGTGCGGCAAACCCGACCGAGACTACGGTATTATCGTCGTTAATATCTCTATCCTTGATAATGTGCCGAATGCATTCTTTCGATATTCACTATTTGTTACTACATTCTGTGATCTACTGTTACGATATTTCCGATTATATTCGAACCCTCCAATTTTTCATTTCAAAAATTGTATTTTTTAGGATAAGCGAAAATATCGCAGCAGTAACTTACAGAATGTACAAATAAATGAAAAACTATGATAAAATTCTTACAGTACAATATGAAGGTTAAAATCATTTTCGAAGACCATCCAGTAATGTCGCTCCGATCTCCCGTATGCAACTGCAAAGCAACTACAGCCGTGTATTTCCGGAAGCATAGGTGCGCATACAGGCAACCGTATGAAATAACAGTAAGTATAGCAAAATATTATCATAATCGTACACTTAACCAATTCCAAAGATACTTTTAATAAGAAATACAATATTTTAAATAAAAATTGGAAACATCGGTGGAAATTAAGGATATCGTAATAGTAAATTATGGTATTCCTAAATAAACAGAGAATTGCGAAAGACTGAATACGGTACAACATTGTTTATAAAGGAATTACCGATGACCATCCAGTTGTGCCGCTTCGATCTGCCGTACGCGACTGCAAGACCTCGCCAGTCGTGTTGCTCCGGCTGCGTGGACACCTATACGGCCAATAATGTAAAACTGCGATAGGTTTTGAATAATATCTCGTCAAACGTTCACTCAACAAATTCCATAGACACTTTTTCTAAGAAATACAGTTTTTGAAATTGAGGACTAGAAGTTATGAAACAAATCGTAAATATCCTAAAAGTGAATTGCAATTATTTAGAAATTATGTAGAATATTATTTTATTTAGAAATAAAATCCAACCTATCAATGCTTGCGCTACATTGGTAAGGACAAAGAAAAAATAAGGGCCATACGCTATTGTCGCTTCCGATCTGCCTACACAACTACAACACATCCACATTCGTGTCGCACCGGCAGCGTAGGTACGTGTACAGGCAATCAAATAATACAGGCAACAAATTGTCCTAAATAATGTCATAAACGTACACTCCGCTAATTCCAATGACACTTTTACTATGAAGATATTTGTGAATTTAAAAATTAGAAACTATGAGAATAACGGAACATCTCAAAACAGTAAATCACAGTATATATAAATGAATGGAGGACTGGGAAGCAATGCATGCGGTTCAGTGTCATGGATAGGTAAATTATCGAAAATCATGCAGTATAGATATGCCGAATGAAACTGCAAGACCACACCATTCCTGACGCTCCGGAAGGGCTGGTACGTATACAGGCAATCATATGAAATAACAATCATTTCATCAGATTACTGTCGTAAACGTACTCACAACTAATTCCAATAACACTTTTCCTAACAAATAAAAATTTTGTATACTATAAATTGAAAATTTTGTCAGTAATCTAAAATATCCTAGCAGTAATCTACAGCTTGTATAAATAAATAGGGCAATGGGGAAAATTCATATGGTACAAAACGAAGGATAAAGAAATTAACAAAGTCCATGCAATAGTGTCGCTCCAATCTTCCGAACCAGAGTGCATGACCACTCCAGTCGTGTCGCACGGGAAACGTAGGTACGTATACAGACAGTGATATAAAATAGCAATGTGTTTTGCAACATACTGTCATAAGAGTGAGCTCCTCTAATTTACAAGGCACTCTTCCTGAAAAAATGCAATTTTTAAAATAAAACTTGCAAGTTTCGATGAAAATGGAAAATATCATAACAGTAAAATACAGTATTTGTAAATAAATAGAAAACTGTGAAGGAATGCATACGGTACAATATTATGGTTAAAGGAATTAATGATGATCATGAAATATGTCGCATCTTACGTACGCAACGACAAGACCACTCCAGCCGGGTCGATTGGCTGCGTAGGTTCGTATAGAGACAAGCGTATAAAATAACGAATAGGTTTCACAAAATATTGTCATAATTGTACAGTCAAATAATTCCAAGGACTCTTCTTTATGAAACACAATATCCAATATAAGAAGCTGTAGATATAAAGAAAAAATACGAAAATATCATAACATTAAATAATAGAATGCTGATATAAATACGAAGCTGCAAAGAATGCATACGATACAAAATCATGGTTAATGGAATTAACAAATAACATCCAGTGGTGACCCCCCAATATGCCGTACGCAACTACAAGACCATTCTAGTCGTGTAGATCTGGCAGCGTTGGTACGTATACAAACAATCATATAAAATAGCCGAGAATTTAACATGACATTGTTATAAACCTAAACTCACCTAACTCAAAAGAAACTTTTACTAAGAAATACAGTTTTTTAGAGCAAAATTGAAGACTATGAAAAACATGGAAAATATCATAAATGTGAACAACATAATGTAGGGATAAATAGAAAACTGCGAAAGATTGCATACGGTACAACATTAAGGTTAACGAATTTAACAAAGACCATACAGCAGGGTCGCTCTGTTCTGTCGGACGCTACAACAAGACCTCGCCAGTCGTGTCGGACAAACAGAGTAGCGACGTATACAGACAATCATATGAAATAACATTATATATAACAAAATGCTGGCACTAACGTAGATTCAACAAGTTTCAATGCCACTTATACTAGTAAACAAATTCTTTTAAATAAAAGTCGGAAATTTTGAAACAAATTGAAAATATCATAACAGTAAGTTACAGCATGTATAACTAAATGGAAGACTGGGAAACAATGCATAGGGTTGAGTATCATGGGTGGATAAACTATCCAAAACCATGCAGTAGTGTCGCACCGATATGCCGAATGAAACTGCAAGACCACTATATTCGTGACACTCAGGAAGCATAGATACGTATTCAGACAATCATATAACATAACAAAGAATTTAACACAATATTGACACAAACGTACACACAACTGATTTCAAAGACACTTTTACCAAGCCATACAATTTCATACAATACGAATTGAAAATTTTGAAGAAAATCGAAAATATCATAACAGTAAATAACAGAATGCATAAATAAATGAAAAAATTCGGAAAAAATTCATACGGCGTAAAATTATGGTTACAGAAATTAACGAAGGTCATCCAATATGCCGCTCCGATCTGCCGTTCGCATCTACAAGCACAGTCCATCCGTGTCACTCCGGAAACGTAAGTACATTTACAGACTACCATATAAAATAACAACAAATTTATCGAAATATTTTCATAAACGTGCACTCATCTATTTCCAAGGGCACTATTCCTATAAAATACAATATTGATGTAAGAAATTTGATATTTTGAAAAGAATCGAAAATATTATAACAGTAAATGACAATATGTCGAAATAAATAAAAAACAGCGAAGAGTGCATACGGTAAAATATCAAGGCTAAAGAAGTTAACCAATACCTTATAGTAGTCTCGCGCCTATCCACTGTACGCAACTACTTGCCCGCTCCAGGCGTGTCGCTCTGGAAGCGTAGGTACGTATACAGATAATTATTTACAATATCCATAAATATAACAATATAATGGTATAATCCTACACTCAACTATTTTCAAGGACTCCTTTCCTAGGAAATACAAGTTTCTGAAATTACAAGGTGCAAATTATGGAAAAAATCGAAGGTATCCGAAGAGAAAATAGCAGGATGCATATATAAATGGAAGACTGGGATGAAATCCATACGGAACCAAATCAGAGTTATTCAAACTGACGACGACCATCCAGCAGTGCTGTTCCGATATACCGAAGGCAACTGCAACTACAATTCATTCGTGTCGCTCCGGAAGCATAGTTCCGTATATAGACAATTATGTAAAATAGCTATAAGTTTAACAGATTAATGTCACAAACGTGCACTGAACTAGTTCCAATGACATTTGTATTCTGAAATACAATTTTTGAACCAACAATAGCCAATTTCAAAAAAAAATTGTAATGACCATAACAGTAAATTGCAGTATTTTGTATATAAATATAAAAATGAGAATGAATTGCTTGCGGTTCAAAATCATGTCATAGAAAATTTGCGGAGACCATACAGTAGTGTTGCTCGATCTGCCGTACCATCTTTCACAGTTCGAATATTATATCAGGAGGTCAAGCCATTGTAGAACTTCACCCATTCTTATACAGTCTAACCCTTTACCGTAGGCCATTCCTTCCGTGAAGCAAGCCTGCTTTATTGAGGGCACTAATTCGTGTTCCGAGAAGCAATTTAGTAGACATTTTAGTGACGGGGCACCATAATTTCGTGTATGCAATAGAATATCGGAACACAGACTGATCATGAACATTATCGCCCCCTTTGAGAATGGTACGGCGAAGTGAATAACTTCACCTATCCCGTGATTCCGAGAGCCAACCCAGGAAAACCGAGAAGTAAGTGCTCTAAACAGAATTGGAGTTGACACCTTATTTCGCAGTTTAATATTAATATAGAGCGTCAAACTGTTTGAGAGCGTTGCCAATTGGTATAATGACAAACGTTTTAACGACGAGCTTACCCTCCGAAAAACTAACCGCTGTATCTAAAATATAACATCCTGTTCAGTGAGTCCAATTACTGTTCATTTTAGTAACGAGCACCTTGATTTCATGCATGAATTACAAGATCGGTGGTCAAACGGTTCGAGAACTTTACCACCTTATGTGAGAGACGAACTGCAGAATCAATAGGATCACATATCCTGTGGTCCGGAGTGTCAAATGAGGTATTCCGGAAGTAGATCCGCTGTACAGTATTGGCCTTATACACCATATTGCACGGTATAAATATTAAAGTACAGATTCAAACCGTTGTAGGACGGTAGGCATTCGTATAGAGCCAAACATTTCACATATGGCTTTAAGTTCGTGAAGCTATCCCGCTGTATCGAGAGTATATCTTCATGTCCGGAGAAGCAAGTTAGTATGGATTTTTGTGACGGGCATCCTAATTTCAATTATGAACTATGAAGGTCCTGGTTCAAATCGTTCGAGAACGTGGTCGCCCTCTTCGAGTGTCGATCTACTTAATCAGAAGCTACACCTATTCTGTGATTCCGAAAGTAAAAACAAGCATTCCCAAAGTAAATCCGCTGAACTGTATTGGCAATGGAAACCATAATTCACAGATGGAATATGAAAATAGAGCGACAACCCGATTGTGAATGCTTCCAATTGGCATATAGTCAAACGTTTTATTGATGACGTTACCTTTCGAAAGCATAAGGCACCGTATTGAGAGTATAGCAAGGTGTTCAGAGGAACAAATGAATATACATTTTAGTACCGGGTACCTTCATTTCAAGAATGAATCAGAAGATCGATGGCCAAACCATTCCAGAACATTACCATCATCTCTGATGGTGGAACGGCTACGTCAACAGCTTCACCTATCCTATGATTCCGGCCGACAAATGTGGTATTCCTGGATTAAATCTGCTTTATAATATTGGCATAAAACACCCTGTGTCTCGCTATAAATATTAAAGTAGAGCGTCAGACCATTTGAGGGCGTTACGAATTGGGATACAATCACACGTATAACAGAAGGCCCCACCTTCTGCGAACCTCACTGGTTTCATGAAGTGTATAACTTCGTGTCGGAGAAAGAAGTTAATACTCATTATAGTGACGGACCCAATAACTTCATGTATGAATTAGAAGATCGAGGGTCAAACAATTCGAGAACAATACCAACCTTCCTTGGGCGTGGAACGGACAAGTTAATAGCTTCACTTATCCTGGGATTCAGATAGGTAAAGCAGGTACTCTCGGAGTAAATACCCTATGCATTATTCGAAATAAACACATTAATTCAGGGATTGAATATTAAGCTGGACGTCAAGCCGCTGTAGGACGGTACCAATTGGTGTGGAGTCCAACTATTTACAGAAACCTTACGTCCCGTCAATACATCCCGCCGTATCGGGAGTATAATTTCTTGCTCAGAGAAACACATTAGTATACATTTTAGAGATGGGCAACACAATTTTGTGTAAAAATTAGAATATAGAGTGTCAAGTCGTTCCAGAACGATACCACCTTCTATGAGGCTCGAACGGCTAAGTCAATCGCATCCCATATCCTGTGGTTCGGAGAGTCAATCCAGGTACTCCGCGTGTAAGTGCGCTGAACAGTATTTGCAATAAACACATCAATCAGCGGTATGTATATTGATGTTGAGAGTCAAACCCTCGGCGAACATTACCAATTTGTATGAAGTCCTCCTCTTTCCGCATATCTTACCGTCTGTGAACCACACCCGCTGTATCGATTGCATAACTTCGTGTTGAGAGAAACATATTCGTATACATTTTAATCACGTGCACCTTACTTACATATACCAATAGTAAAATGATGAATAAAGCCTTTCGAGATACATGCCACCTTCTTTATCTGTCGAACGGCTAAGTTAACTGCTTCGCCTATCTGGTGATCCCAAGAGTCAAACCGGGTAATCCGCGTCTAATCATGTTGTATAGTGTTGCCATTAGACACGCAATTTTGCTGTATGAATATTAAAGAACGGAGTCAAAGCGTTCTAGAAGGTTACCTATTGCTCTATAGTCAGACTTTTTACAGCAGGCCCTATTTTTCGAGAAGCTATCACCCTGTATCGGGATTATATCTTCGTGCTCAGAGAAGCGAATTAGTATACATTCTAGTGACGGGCACAATGATTTCATGTATGAATAATAGGATCGGGCGCCAATCCATTCGCGATGGATTCCATCCTCCTTGTGTGACGAACGGTTGGGTCAACAGTTTCAACTGTCCTGTGATTACGTGTGTTAAACCAAGTATTCCGGGAGTAAATCCGCTGATCAAAATTGACAATAGACACCTTAATTCACAGTATGAATATTAAAGTAGACCGTCAAACCGCTGTAGAGCGTTACCTATCGTCATAGAGCCTAACTTCTCGACGACGGTCGTACCTGCGGAGAGGGTAACCCGCTGAATCAAGAGTATAGCGTCGTGGTCAGCGAAGCATGTGATTATGCATTTTAGTGACGGGCACCTTCACTTCATTTATGAATTACAAAATCCAAGGTTAAAAATTTCAAGAACGTTTTCACATGCCTTGAATGTCGAACGTCAGAGTCAATAGCTTCACCTACCCTGTGATACCGAGGTTCAAACCAGGTATTCGGGGTGTTAATCCGCTTCACAGTATTGCCATTAAAAACCCTACTCCCGGGTATAAATATTAATGTACAGTGTCATACAATTGTGCAAAGTTACCTATTGGCATAAAATCTAACTCTTCACCGAAGGCAGTTCCTTCCGAGAAGCTAACCCGCGATTACGAGAGTAAAACATCGTGGTTTGAGAAGTAAAATAGTTCACATTTCAGTGACGGGCACCTTAATTTCATGAATGAACTAGAAGATCGGGTGTCAAACCGCTCGTGAACGATACCACCTTCTGCTGGATAGGATCGGCTATATCAATTGCTTCACCTATTCTGCGATTCCGAGAGTCAAAACAGGTAATCCAGGAGTAAATTCCCTGTACTCTACTGGCAGTAGACACCTTTATTCACGGTATGAATATTAATGTTCAGAGCCAAACCGTTGTAGAACATTAACTATTGCTATAGACTCAAACTTTTTACCGAAGACCTTACCTTCCGAGAATCTGATCCGCTGTATAGAGTGTGTAACTACGTGTTCAGGCAAACAAATTATTATACATGTTAGTGACAGCAGCTTAATGTAATGTACGAATTACAAGATCGCAGCTCAAACCGGTAGATAACGATGCCACCATCTTTGAGAGACGGACGGCTATGTGAGTATCATCACCTATCCTGTGATTCCGTGAGTTAAACAAGATATTTCGGGAGACAAACCGCTCTACACTATTGACAATAGACACGTTAATTCACGGTATAGATATTAAAGTAGAGAGCCACACCGATTGACAACGTTCCAAATTGGTATAACGTCATAAACTTTACCGCATACCTTACCTTCCGAGGACACAAGCCGCTGTAGCGACTGTCATGCTTAGTGCTCACGGAAAGAAATGAGTAGGCATTATAGCAGAAGCACACCTTATTCTTAAGTATGAGTTAGACGATCGAATGTCAAACCGTTCCCGAACGTAACCACCTTCCTTGTGAAATCGCACTTATATCACAATATGGTCACCTGTCCTGTGGTTCCGAGAGTCACACCAGATATTCCGAGAGAAAATCCTCTGAAATACACACCATAAATCACTGTTCGAATATTAAAGTAGAGCGTCAAACCATTTTAGAGCGTTACAAACTGATATAAATTCAAGCGTATTCCGAAGGCGATAACTTCCGCGATACTCACCGGTTTCATCGAGAGTATAACTTAGTGTTCAGGGGAGAACAATAGTATACATTTAAGGGACGGGCACCTTCATTTCATCTATGAAGTAGAAGGTCGATGGTCAACCAGGTGCACACCGTTACCACCATTTCTGAGAGTCCCACAGCAAACCAAATAGATTCACCTATCCTATTATTCCGTGAGTCAAACCATGTATTGCGGGAGTAAATACGATGAACAGTTTTGGCAATAGTCACCCCAATTCACGGAATGAGTAATGAAGTGGAGAGTCAAACCGTCGAAGAACGTGACGTACAGTAATGGAGTCAAACCTTTTATCGAACGCCTTAAATTTCGATAAGCTAACGCGCTGTGTCGAGTTCAGTCGTGTTCAGAGAAGCAATTTATTATACTTTTGAGTGACGGATTACTTAATTTCATGTATGAATTAGAAGATCGAGAGTCAAACCGTTAGAGATCGAAACCACCTCCTTAGCGAGCGGAAAGGCTAGGTCAATAGCTCCACGTATATTGTGAATCGGAGAATCAAATCAGGTATTCTGGGAGTAAATTCTCTGAATGGTATTAGCGGTATACACCGTAACGCACGGTATGATTGTTAATGTAGTACGTCTATCCGCCTGGGAAGGTTACAAATTGGTTTAAAGTCAAAAGATTAACAGAAAACCTCACCCTCCAAAGCCTAACATGCTGTATCGTGAGTATAACGTCGTGTTTAGAGGAACTTACTTGTTTACAGGTCACTGACGGGCACCTCAATTTCGTGTATGAAAAAGAAGATCGTTCGACATGCCCTTTGAGAACGTTACCACCTCTTTCGAGTGCTCCACAGGTAAGTCAATATCTTCATCTAAAATTTGATACTTTGAACCAAGCAGGGTATTCCGGGAGGAAATCCGCAAAGCATTCTTGGCATTAGACACCTTATTTTAGGACTTGAAAATTAAATTAGATCGGCAACCTTTTTGAGATCGTTACCAATTTGTATCGGGTCAAACCTTTTCCCGAAAGCCTTACTTGCAGTGAATATAAGCCGCTGTATGGAGAGTATAACATCGTGTTCGCCAAAGTAAATTAGTATGCATTTTAGTGACGGGCACCATAATTTCTCGTATGAATTACACAGATCGGTGTCAAAACGTTCGAGAACGTTGCCACCGTCTGTGAGAGCCAAACGTCAAGATCAGTAGCTTGACCTATCCCGTGATTACGAGAGTCAAGCCAGGTATTCCGGTAGAAAATCCGTTGAACAGTATTGGCAATAGGCACACTAATTCATTGTATGGATGTTGGAGATGAGCGTCAAACCGTGCGAGTACGATAGCAACTGGTAGAAAGTCAAACCTTTTACCGAATAACTTATCGACCTAGAACGAACACCTGCATCGTGCTCACGGAAACAAAATAGTAGTCATTATATCTGACGGAGACCTTATTTTCGTGCCTGAATAGCAAAATCGAGAGTCAAACTACTCTAGAACGTTACAACATTCATTCGAATTCGAACGGCTGAGTTAATAGCTTCACGTATTCTAGGATCCCGAGAAACAAAATAGGTACTCTGGGAGTAAGTGCCCCGTACCGTATTGGCAATAGACTCCTCAATTCTCGGAATCAATATTAAAGCAGACCGACATGCCGTTTTAGAGCGTTACATACTTGTATATAATTAAACTTTTTACCGAAAGTCATACCGGCCGGGAATTAAACCTCCGTATCGAGAGTATAAATCTGTGTTCAGAGAAACACATTAGTATACATTTTAATGATGGGCACCATAATTTCATGTATTATTTACAAGATCGAGAATCAAACCGTTCAAGAACGTTACCACATTCATTGAGAGACAAACGGCTAAGCCCATAGCTTGTGGTATACCAATATTCGATGAGGCAAACCATGTATTCCCGGAGTAAATGTTACCAATTTGCTACCTTGAACACTGAGCAAGACACATGCTTCAGCGAATTGAGCTTCCCGGAAAGTATGGCCTTCGGTAAAAAGTTTGAATCTAAACTAAAAGATGAAGCTATATAACCGTCTGTCGCTTTACCTTCATATTCGTACCGTGAAATAAGCTGTCTGTTGCGAATAATGCCCAGCGGATGTTCTCCCGGAATACCTGGTTTGACTTTCGGAATCACAGGATAGGTGAAGCTAGTGTGTTGGCTGTTCGACGCTCACAGAAGGTAGTAACGTTCTCGAGAGGTTTGGCACACGATCTACTAAGTCATATTTGACATTAAGTTACTCGTCACTAAAATTTAGACTATTCAGGTTCTCTGACCACGAAGTTATACTCTCGACACAGTGGGTTACGTTCTCGGAAGATAATGCCTTCGGTAAAAAGTTTGACACTATACCAACATGTAAGGATCTACGACGGCTTGAAACTGTACTTTAATCTTTGTACCGTAAATTGGGGTGTCTATTGCAAGTACTGTTCAGCGGACATACTGCCGGAATACCTAGCTTGACTCTCGGAATCTCTGGCGAGGTGACGCTATTGACTTAGCGACAGTCAGAAGTGGTCGATACGTTCCGAATGGTTTCACTCTCAATCTTGAAATTGATACATGAAAATAAGGTGTTCGTCTGCTGAAATGTCTCCTAATTTGCATCCGTGAACACTAGGCAAGGTACTTCGTCCAGCGGATTAGGTTCTCGGACGATAACGAATGTTGTCGCCTACAATAATGACATTATAGAAATTGGTATCGTTCTCCGACGATTTGCCTCCCTACTTTAATACCGGTGACGTGTATTACGGTCTCCATTGCCAATACTATTCTGGGGATTTACGCCAGGAATACCTGGTTTGACTCTCCGAATCACAGCATAGGTGGAGCTATTGACTTAGTTGTTCGTCTCTCGAAGAATGTGGTAACGATCTCGAATGCTTTGACTATCGATGTTGATATTTGTACGCAGGCATGAGGTGTCCGCCCCCTAAAATGCATACTAATCTGTTTCTATTTACATTCAGCAGGGCACCCGCTACAGCAGGATTGGATATCGAATGGTAAGGTGTTAAAAAAAGTCATGACTCTATACGATTTGGTAATGTTCTCCGACGGTATGACTCCCTACATTAATATTAATACCGCGGAACAGGGTGTCTAATGCCAATACGGTTTATCAAATTTACTCCCGGAACACCTCATTTGATAGTCGGAATCATAGGACAGATGAAGCTATTGACGTAGCCGTTGGATACTCAATGGAGGTGTTAACGTTCTTTAACGGTTTGACACCCCGCTCTTCTACTTCATATATGAAGTTAAGGTGCCCGCCACCAAAATGTGTACTAATTTGCATATCTGATCACGAAGTTACATTCTCGATACAGCGTGTTAGTTTCTCGGAAGGTAAGGCCTGTTGTAAAGTGTATGACGTTATACCAATTGGTATTGCTCTCAAACGGTATGACGCACCACTCCAATATGCACACCGTGAACTAAGGTAACACATGCCAATGCTGTGCAGCACATTTACTCCCAGATTATCTCGTTTGACTTTCAGTGTCACAGGATATATGAAGCTATTGACTTACCCGTTCGAACCTCAAGGAAGGTTGTAGCGGTCTGGAACCGTTTGACACTCGATCTAGTCATTCGTATTTGAAAATAAGGTGCACGTCTGCTATAATGTCTACCTATATGTTTTCGTGAGCACTGAGCATGCTACTCGCAACAGCGCGTAAGGTTCATAGATCATATATGGTTATGTAATCGGTAAAAAGAGTGACTGTATACCAATTGGTAATGTTCCCCGACGGATTGACCATCTATTTTAATATTTATACCGTGTATCAATGTGTCTAATGCCAATACTATTCAGCGGATTTACTCCTGGTATATCTGGTGTGACTCTCGGAATCACAGGATCGGTAAAGCTGTTGTCTTAGCGTTCCGACTCACAACGAAGACGGTACCATTCTCTAACGGCGTGACTATCGATTTTGATATTTATACATGAGAATGTGGCGCTCGACTGCTAACATATCTGTTAATTTGTTTCCGTGAACATTAAGCAAGACACACGCTACAGCCTGTTAGTGTATCGGAAGGTAAGGTATTCGGAAAAAAGAATGACTTCATATGAATTATTATTTATCTTCCACGGTTCGTCTGTGAACTTTCTTATTTATACTGCGAATTAAGGTGTCAATTGCCCATTCTGTTCAGCCGATATACTACAGGAATACCTGATTTGCCTCTCCGAATCACAGGATAGGTGAAGCTACTGACATGGCCGTTCGCCTCTCACAGATGGTGGTAACGTTCTTGAACGATTTGACACTCCATCTTCTAATTTATACATGAAATTAAGGCTTCCGCCACTGAAATGAATACTAATTTCTTTCTCTGAATACGAACTTATGCTCTCGATGAAGCTGGTGAAGTTCGCGAAAGGTACGTCCTACTGTAGAACGCTTGACATTGTAGCAATTGCTAACGTTTTCAAACGGATTGAGGCTGTACTTTAACATCAAAACTGAGAACTAAGATGTACAATGTCAATGCTCTTCAGCGGATATACTGCTGGTATACGTAGTGTGACTCTCCGAACCACTGGATAGGTGATGCTATTGTGTTATATGTGACTTTTCACGAAGAAGTTGGTAACGTCCTCGATCGGTTTGAACCTCGATCTCCTAATTCATACATGAAGCTAAGGTCCTTGTCACTAAAATGTATACGATCTCGTAATTATGAATGCGATGGTATACTCTCGATTCAGGGGTCAGTTTTCGGGATGGTAAGGAATTCTGAAGGAAATTTAATCCTACACGAATATGAAACGTTGTACAACGGCTTGACCGCCTTCTTTAATATTCACACCGCGAATTAAGGAACATATTGCCAATACTGGTCAGCGGATTTACTCTCGAATTACCAGGTATGGCTCTCAGAATCACATGATATGTGAAGATATTGACAAGCAGTTCCACTCTAGAAGAAGGTTGTAACGATCTCGAAAGGTTTGACTCTCGGTTATTCTATTCACACATGAAAATTAGGCTACCGTCTGCTAAAATTTGAACCAAATTGTTTCCCTGTGCACAAAGCATGACACTCGCTGCAGCGGGGTGTGTTTTAGGAAGGTAATGTATTCGGCAGAAAGAATTATTACATAGCAATTGGTAACATTCTACGATGGATTGCCTTTCTACTGTAATATTCATACCACGAATTAATGTGTCTATTGCCAATACTGTTCAGAGGACTTACTCCAGGAATACCGGGCTTCAGTCTCGGAATCACAGGATGGGTGAAGCTGTTGGCTCAGCCGTGCAACTCGCAAAGAAGGTGGAATGGATCTCGAGCGGCTTGACCCGCAATCTTCTAACTTATGCATGTATTTATGGTGCCGTATCAAAATTGTATGGTAATGCGTTTCCATAAACACGTTGCTATACTCTCCATACGGCAGGATAGTCTGTCGAAATTAACGTATTCGGTAAAATGTTCGACATAATAGGAATTAGTAACGTTCTCACAAGGTGCGACGCTCTATTTTAATTTTCAGTCCACGTATTAAGATGTCTATTGGCAATACTGTTCAGCGAAGTTGCACCAGTAATACTTGGTTTCGCTTTCCGAATGACTGGATATGTGAAGATATTGACTTATCCATACGACACTCATATAGTGTGGCAACGTTACCGAGCAGTTTGAAACTCGGTCTTCTTATTCATGCATGAAACTAAGTTGCACGGCACTCAAGTGTATACTAATTTGTTTCTCTTAACACGAAGTCATACTCTCGATACAGCGGGTTAGCTTCGCGGAAAGTTAGACCTTCGCTATAAACTTTGACTATATATCAATGCGTTACGTCCTGGAAAGGTTTGACTCTGAACATTACTATTTGGACCGTGAAATAGGGTGAACGATACAAATACTGTATAGCGGATGTACTTCTGGAACTCTTGCATTGATATTCGGAATCACAAGATAGGTGAAGCTATTGACTTAGCCGTTCGACTCGCAACAAAGCTGGCAACGGCATCTTACGGTTTGACACCCGATCTTCTAATTCATAAATGAAATTAAGGTGCCCGTCTATAAATTGTCTACTCATATTTATGCATGAACACGAAGCAGAGCACCCCGTACAAAGAGTTGGTTTCTTGTGATGGTAGGTCCTTCGGTATAACCTTTGACTCTATGCGAATAGGTACCATTCTACAATGTTTTGACTCCGAACTTTAATATTCGTACTGTGAATTGAGGTGTCATACGCTAATAGTGTACCGCGGAATTACACCCGGAATACCTGGTTCGACTTTCGGAATCTCAAGATAGTTAAAGCTAGTGACTTAGCCGTTCGTCTTTCACAGAAGGTCGCAAGCTTATCGTGCAGTTTGACCTCCGATCATTTAATTCGTACATGAAGTTAATGTGCCCGTCGCTGAAGTGATTACTAATTATTTTCTGTGAACACGATCTTACTCTTTCGATGAAGCCGGTGAGGTTCGTAGAAGGTGAGGCCTCTCGAACGGTTTCTCGCTCTCCTCTAACATTCAAGCCGTGAATTATGGTGTCTACTACAGTGCTGTTCACTCCTGTTTACTTCCTGTTTACTCCCTGAGTAGTTGGCTTGTGTCTCGGAATCATAGGCTGGGGAAAGGTATTGACTTAGCTCTGCGTCTCGCAAAAAGGTGGTAACGCTCTCCATCGGATTGACCCTCGATCTTCATATGCATACATGAATTTATGGTGCCCGTCACTAAAATGAATTGTAATCTGTTCCTCTGAAAACGATGTTATACTCTCGATATAATGCGTTAGGCTTCCGGAGGGAAAGGGATTCAGTAAAACGTTCAACTATATTCCAATTGGCAAAGTTCGCAAACGGATTGACTCTGTACCTTAATATTACACCATGAAATAGGGTGTCTAAAGCCAATTCTGTTCTGCGGATTTACTTCAGGAATACATGACTTGTCTCTTGGTATCTTGGAATAGGTGAAGCTATTGTCTTAGCCGTCCTTCTTTCAATGAACGTTCTAACGTTCTCGAAGCGTTTGACAGTCGATATTCTAATTCACACATCAAAATAAGGTATGCCTCTGATATAATGCCTACTTATTCGGTCCAGTAATCCCAAAACAAGACAATCCCTATGTCAGCTTGCGTTCTCGGAATGTAAGGTATAGGTTAAAAAGAATGACTTTCTTCCAATTGGTAATGTTCTACGACGGTTTGACTCTCAACCTTAATATTTATTCTGTGAATTACGGTATCTATTGCCAATATTGATTTGCGTATTTATGCCTAAAATACGTGGTTTGACTTTCGCAATCAATAGAGAAGATATTGTCTTAGATGTGGCGCTTTCAAAGAAGGTGGAATCGTTCTGCAACGGTTTCACTATCGATCTTGCTATTCATTCCTGAAACAAATCTGTTCGTCTACTAAAAATCTAATGATTGGTTTCACCGGCTCTAAGTATGATACTCGATACAGCGTGTTAGGGTCTAGGAAGGTAAGGTATTCGATAAATATTATGACTTTATAAAAATAGTTTATATTCTCCAACGAATTGACTGTCTACTTTAATATTCAAGCCGTGAATTAACGTGTCTATTGTAAATACTGTTCAGAGGATTTACTCCTGGAATGCCAGGCTTTACTCTCGGAATCACAAATATGGGTGAAGCTGTTGACTCAGCCGTTCGGCTCTCGATGACGCTGGTAACGAGCTCGAACGCTTTGACACCCGATCTTCTCATTCATAGACGAAACTAACGAGCCCGTCACGAAAATGTTTACTAATTTGATTCTGTGAACCCGATGTTATACCGACGATACTCCGGTGTTATATTCTCGGAAAGTAACGTGTCCGTTAAAGAGTTATATGTTATACCTGTTGGTAGCATTTTTAAGCTGTTTGACGCTCTACTTTAATATTCATGCCGAGAATTCAGGTGTCAATTGCCAATACCGTTATGCGGTTATACACTTGGAGTTCCAGGCTTGACTCTTGGAATCACAAATATGGGTGATGCTGTTGACTCAGCCGTTCGACTCTAAAGAATGTGGTAACGATTTCGAATGGTTTGACACACGATCTTCTAATTCGTACATGAAATAAAGCTGCCCTACAATCAAATTTATACTAATTTTTTACTCTTATCACGAAGTTCTACTCTCGGTACAGCAGCATACGTCCTCGGAAGTTCACGTAGTCCCTATAAAGAATGACTGTATAACAATTTGTAATGTTCTGTGACTATTGGACTCCCTTCTTTAATGCTCATACCGAGAATTTATTTATTCCTCAAATGCCTGGCTTCATTCTCGGAATCCCAGGATAGGTGAAGATATTGACTTAGCTGTTCGACTTTCAAAGAAGGTGGTCACGTTCCCGAACCGTTTGACACTGGATCTCCTAAGTCATACATGAAATTATGGTGACCGTCACTAAAATGAATACCGGTTGGCTTTCCAGAAGACGATGTTATACTCACCATACGGCTGGTTAGCTTCTCGGAAGGTAAGGCCTTCGGTAAAAAGTTTGACTCAGTACCAATTCGTAACATTCTACAACAGTTTGACTCTGGAGTTTAATATTTATACCATGCAATAAGGTGTATGATGCCAATAGCGTACAGCAGATTTTCTACCTCAATGCCTGGTTTAGCTCTCGGTATCACGGGATATGTGATGCCATTGACATATACGTTCGACTCTCTAAGAGGGTGGTAACGACCTCCAACGATTTGAATATGGATATTCTTATTCATACATGAAATTAAGGTACACGGCACTATAAGAAATCGTAGTTTGCTACTCTGAACATCAATTTTGACAATCGATACAGCGGCTTAGGTCCTCGGAAGGTATTGTCCTTGGTAAAACGTTTGACTTTATTCCAACTGGTAACGTTGACACACTGTTTGGTGCTCTGCACTAATATTCATACCGTGAGGTAAGGTGTCACTTTCCGATACTGCGCTGGGGATTTACTCTTGGAGTACCTGGTTAGATTCTCGGAATCATAGGATAGGTGATGCTATTGACGAAGGTCTGCGACTCCAAAAGAAGGTGGCATCGTCCTCCGCCGATCTGACACTCGATTATACTATTCTTACACGAAAATAAGGTGTCGTCTGATAATGTGTGTACCAATTTGTTTCCGTGAAAAGTCCAAGAAACACTCCCTACACTCATCTAGGCATCACGGACCGCGAGGCCTTCGGTGACAGTTTGACTCTATACGAATAGGTAAAGTTCTCAAATGGTTTGACGCTGTATTTTAATATTCAATCCGCGAATTAAGGTATCTATTGCCAAAACTATTCAGCGGCCTTGCTCCGGGAATACCAGTTTTGACCCTCAGAATCACAGGGTAGGTGAAGCTGTTGACTCGGGCTTTCGACTCTCAAAGATGGTGAAAGCGTTCTAGCATGATTGGACATTCGATCTTGTTATTCATACATGAAATTAAGGAGTCGGTCACACCAATGTATACTAACTTGTTTGCGTTTACACTAACCATCACGATCGCTGCTGCGGGGTATGTTCTCGGTATGTAAGGTAATTGGTAAAAGGTTTGACTTTATACCAACTGGTAACGTTCTGGAATGGTTTCACGCTCTACTTTATTATTGAAACCGTGAATTAAGTTGTCCATTACCAATAGTGTACAGTTTATTGACTCCCATAGTATCTGACTTGGTTATAAGAATAACAGGACAATTGAAGCTATTGAATTAACCGTTCGACTCTAAAGGCAGGTGGGATCATTCTTGAAAGGTCTGCCTCTCGATAATTCTGTTCATTCATGAAAAAATGGTGTGCTTCAACTATCATGTCTACTGATTCGTTTCCGTGATCAATAAGTAAGACACTGTCTGCAGCGGGTAAGGTTCAAGGAAGGTAATGTATTTGGTAAAAAGAATGAATCTATATGAACTGGTAATGTTCTCCGACGGGTTGACCTTCTACCTTAATATTCATACCGTGAATTAAAGTGTCCATTGCAAAACTGTTCAGCGCATTTACTCCCGGAATACCTCATTTGACTCATGGAATCTTGGCATAGGTGAAGCTATTGACTTGGCCGTTCGTCTGTGAAGGAAGGTGATATCGTTCTCGCCCGGTTTGACACATCCACCTTCTTAATCATATATGTAGGTAAATTTATTTATTTTAGTATACAAATTTCGTCCTCTGAACTCCAAGTTATACTCTCGATATAATGCGATAGGCCTCGGAGGGTAAGGGATACAGTAAATCATTTGACTTTATTCCTATTGGTAACGTTCTCAAACGGGTTGTCTTTGTACTTTAAATTGTATACTATGCAGTAGGGTGCCTAATGCCAATACTCTCCAGTGGATGTGTTCCCGGAATGCAGTGCTTGATTCGCGGTACCACAAGATCCGTGAAGCTATGGAAATAGCCATTCCACTCACAACGAAGGTGGTAACGTTCTCTAGAAGTTTAAACCTCGATCTTCTAATTCATCATGAAATTAAAATGCCCGACACTAAAGTATAATAATTTGCTTCTCTGAACACGAAGGAGTACCCCCATACAGCGCGTTAGCTACTCGTAAGCTAAGGCCTTCTTTAAAAAGTGTGATTATATAACTGTACGCAACGTTCATCCACGGATTGATTCTCTACTTTATTATCGATGCTGCGAAATAGGGTGTCTAATGTCATACGGTGCAGCGGATTTAGTCCCGGATCACCTGGTGTGCATCTCCAAATCACAGGGTGGGTGACACTATTGACTTAGCTATTCGAATATTATAGAAGGTGGTGACGGTCTAGAACTGTTTTACCCTCGATCTTCCAATTCCGACATGACGCTTAGGAGCGCGTCAATGAAATTCATACTAATTTTTGTTCTGAACACAAAATAACTCTCTCGATGAAGCGGGTGCGGTTCGAGGAAGCTACGGCCCTCGGTAAAACATTTGACATTATAAAAATTGGTAACGTTCACAATTGGTTCGACACTATATTTTAATTATCAAACTGTGAATTAAGGTGTCCATTTCAAAAACACTTTTGCGGTCCTACTCCAATAATACCTGGATTGACTCTCCGAATCACTGGATGGGTGAAGCAATTAACATAGCAGTTCGTCTCTCACAGAAGGTTGTAACGTTCTCGAACGGATTGACCCTCGATATTCTAATCCACACACGATGATGAGATGCCCATTACTGAAATGAATACTAATTTCATTTTCTGATCACGAAGTTAATCTCCGATTACATGCTTTCGGCGTGAATGGTCTCAAGTAAATCGATCGAATTTATACGTATTGGCAACGCACTCAATCAGTCTGACGGTCTCCTTTAATGTTCCAATCGAGCATTGATGTGTCTATTGCCAATACGATTCAGCGGATTTTCTTCCGCAATACCTCGCTTTTTCACTCGAAATCACAAGAAAGGTGAAGCTATTGCATTAGCCATGCGACTGTCATAAGAGTTGCTAACGTTCTCGGACGATTTGACCCTAAATCTTCCTATTCACAGATGCAATTTGCGAGCCCGCCTGCTAAAGTGTCTACTAATTTCTTTCCCTGAACTCTAAGCCAAATGCTTGATGCATCGGGTTAGTTTCTCGGAGGGAAATGTATCCGGTAAGAAGTTTGAACCTATACCAGTAAGTAACGTTCTGCGACGGTTCGAATCTCTATATTACCATTCATACCGCAAATTAAGGTGTCTCTGGTCAATACCGTACTGCGGATTCACTCACGGAATTCCTGGTTTGACTCTCGGTATCATAGGTTGTGTGAATCTATTGACTTAGCCGTTCGTCTCTCGCAGATGGTGGCAATGTTCTCGCACGGTTTGCCGTCGATATTCCTATGTATACATGAAAATAGTGTGTCCGCTTGCTAATACGTCTACTAACTTGATCACCGGAAAACGAAGGAACACAGTCTCTTCAGCGGCTTGGGTTCTCAGAAGGTAAGGTATTGGATAAAAACAGTGGATTTATAACAATTGGTAATGCTCTCCGACGGTTGGACTCTCAAACTTAGTATTCATATCGTGATTTAAGGTGTCTATTGCTAATACTGCCCAGTGGATTTAATCCCGGAACATCTTCTTTGACTCTCGGAAAGACAGGATGCGTGCAGCTATTGGCATAGCCGTTCATCTCATACACAAGGTGGAAACGTTCGGTTTGACACTCGCTTGTCTAATTCATACAGGAAATTAAGGTGCCCGTCTGCTAAAATGTGTACTGATGTGATCACGTGATAACGGACCGAGACCATCGCTACAGCGGATTGGGATCTCGGTCAACGTGTGTCGGAGATTTGACGTGCGGTTCCTGCCACTAGTGCTTCATCCACACGGCACCCATGGGCGCGGGAATGGGATACGCCAAATCAGCGCAGTGTGTGGCGCAACTCACATGCACCTACCAATTACCTCGTAGAATGCAAGCCCTACGCGCCAACCTTCGGTAGGCTGGGACCATTCTAAATCGCTACTGACACTGCAGGCCAGTGCCCGAGCTGATCTCACGCAGCACACCCGTGGAAGTTCTAACCCGTCGGAAGGCGGGCTCCTTAACCTGCGATATGGGCTTACCACTGACCCCTCGAGGCCAATCCAAGCAACCGGTGGGAGGTGCGATGCCCGCCCACCACAGGGCTCGAACCCGAACTCGTTCCCGAGGTTCAAGTGTATGCAGGGCTGTATTGGTCATACGCCGCGTAAGGACACCTTACTTCCTGAATGAGGAGCTTGCTCACCTCGGCCTAGGTTCGGCCGACTCGGGCACCGTGATTTCGTCATACCCATACTGCAATGGGACCAGAAGGCCCACCGCAGCCCCTGCTGGGTGGGTTCTCGGTCAGTAAGGTATTGTGTAAAAAGAATGTCTTTATACCAACTGATAGTGTGCTCCGACGGTTTGACTCTCAACATTGATATTCCTGCCGCCATTGAAGGTACGTGTTGTCAATACTGTTCTGTGGATTTAATGCCGGTATACCTGGTTTTACACTTGGTATCACAGGATACGTGAAGTTATTGGCTTAGCTGCTCATCTTTCAGGAATGAATAGTAATCTGATCCTCGGAACGCGATGTTATACTCTCGATATAATGCGTTAGGCTTTCGGACGGTAAGGGATTCAGTAATATTTGATACTCCACTCTTACATTCGTACCGTGAATTAACGTGTCCATTAATAATATTGCACTGTGAATTGACTCCCGGAAGACGTGGTCTGGCCCTCGGAATCGCAGGATAGTTATATCTATTGATTTAGCAGTTCGACTCTCATAGATGGCGGTAACGTTCTCGATCGGATTGACTCTCGATTTCGCTATTCACATATAAAAATAAGGTCTCCGCCAGCTAAATGTCTTCTAATTTGCTTCCGTGGAACACTAGGCAAGACACATCGTGCAGCGGATTGTGTTCTCGGAAGGAATCGTATTTAGTAAAAAGAATGAGTTTATAACAATTGGTAACGTTCTCCAACGATTTGACTCCCAACATTAACACTCATGCCGTGAATTAACGAGTCTATTGCCGGTATCATTCAGGGGATTTGCACCACAAATACCTCGTTTGGCTCTAGGCATCTTAGGATAGGGGCAGCTGTTAACTCAGCCGTTCGAACCTCATATATCTTGGAAACGGTCTCGAACGTTCTGACACCCGATCGTTTGATTGATACATGAATTAATGAGCTCGTCACTAAAGTGTATGCCAATTCGTCCTCTGAACACGATACTATACTCTCGATGAATCGGGTGAGGTTCGTTGAAGGTCAGGTCTTTAGTAAAACATTTGACTTTATAGCAATTTGTAACGTTCCGAAACGGTGTGATGCTGTATTTTAATATTCTAACCGTGATATAACGCATCCATCGCCAATACACTTAAGTGGATGTACTCCTGATATTCCTAGTGTGACTCACGGAGCCACAAGATAGGTTAACCTATTGTGATATATGTGCGATTTCACAATGAAGTTGGTAACGTTCTGGAACGGTTTGACAGTCGATCTTCTAATTTATATTTTAAAATAAGTTGTACTTCTGCTATAATGTCTGCTTGCTTGTTTCCGTAGGAACTAAGCATGACACTCGCCACAGCGGGTTAGGGTCTTGGAAGGTGGGGTATCGAGTAAAAATTTTGACTTTATACCATTTGTTAATACAGTGTAGCGGCTTTACTCCAGGAATACGTGGTTTGACTGTCGGAAACGCAGGATAGGCGAAGGTATTTACGTAGCGGTTCTTCCCACACAGACGGTGGCAGCGTTCTCCAATGGGTTGACGGTCGACCTTCTAATACATACATGACGTTAAGGTTCCAGTCCGCGAAATTAGGACTAATTTCTTCCAAGAACACGATGCTATACTCTCGATATAGCGGGATAGCTTTGCGGTGGGTAAGGTCTTCGGAAACGTCCCACTTTATACGAATTTGTAACGTTCCCAAACTATCTGGCACTCTACGTTAATATTCCAACCGTTATTAAGGTGCCAATTGCCAATACTTTTCAGCGGGTTTGCACCCGGAATACCAGGTTTGGCTGTCGGAATCGCACGGTAGGTGAAGGTATTGACGTAGCAGTTCCACTTTCACAGACGGTAGCAACGTTTTGGACCGCTTAGGCCATCTATATTCTAATACATACATGAAGTTAAGTTGCCCATCACTGGAATGAAGACTAATTACTTTCTCTGAACACGAAGTTATACTCTCGATGATGCCGGTGAGGTTCGCGGAAGATAACGCCTTTGGTAAACGTTTGAATTGATACCAATTGGTAACGTTCTTAAACGGTTCGATGCTCTACGTTAGTATTCAATCCGTGAATTAAGGTGTCTATTGCCAGTAATGCTCAGCGTATTTGCACCCGGAATACATCGTTTGACTTTCGGAATCGCAGGATACTTGAATATATTGACATGGCCGTTCGGTACTCAGGGAAGGTGGTAAATTTCTCGATGTGCGTAACACTCAATCTTAGAATTCATACATGAAATTAATGTGCCCGTGTCTAAAGAGTATACTAATATGCTCCTCTAAACACGAAAACATAATTTCGATGCAGCGGGTGAGCTCCTCCGAAAGTAAGGCCTTCGGTAAAAAGTTTGACTATATAGCAATAAGGAACGTTCAACAACGGTTTGATTCTGTTAATTAATATTCATACCATGAAATTGCGTGTATTATGCCAATACTGTTCAGCCGGTTCAGACGCGGACTACCTGGTTCGACTAGTGCTGTGGTGAGATAATTTTATTGCGTATATAATACGAAAATTTGTTCTATTGAAATTTTCTACTGTAGACAAACTTTATTGTGTACAATTTACTCTATTGATACTTTCGACTAGTATTCTGGTGTGCTAATTTTATTGCATATATAATATGAAAATTTGTTCAATTGAAATTTTCTGCTGTTGACAAATCTTGTTAAGTTTAAAATATAAATAAGCTGATTACTAAGCATATAGATTCATAATCTATCGATATATTATAAAATAATATTTTATATGAAATATATATTTAATAATTAATTTTATACTATTCTTGTACTATAAACAATTAATTTTATACTATTTTAGTCGGGTAGTATAAGTTTATTTATTATAAATAATTAAATTTATATTATTATAGTCGAGTAGTTTAAATTAAATTATTATAAATAATTAATTTTATACTATTTTAGTCGAGTAGTATAAATTAATTAATTATAAATAATTCATTTTATACTATTTTAGTCAAGTAGTATAAATTAATTTATTACAAATAATTAATTTTGTACTATTATGGTAGTATAAATAATTAATTTTATATTATTTTAGTTGAGTAGAATATAATTATAATTTAATTATAATATTAGTTTATTATATAATTGTATTTCAAAATGTGATTTATTTAATATTTATAGGATTATTAATTATTTTGTAATAATTTATTTGAAATCTACGAATATTATATACATATTTATTTAATGAAATTTATGAATTATATAATATATCTAGGTATACAAAACCTATAAATATTAAAAATTATTTATTTTAATAGTTCATAGGATTATTAATTTAACTTACTTAAGGATATATAACTTATAAATTTTATATGAATTTTGCTTTTAATATTTATAGGTTTATTAATTATTTTATAATAATTTATTTAAAATTGCAAATTTATAAACATTGAATGTTGTAATTTATTTTAACGTTTTATAGGTTTATTAATTATTTATAATAATTTGTTCTATATATACATATATATATTACAAAAATATTTTTAAAAATTGTAGTATAATTTAATTTTAAATAAATTATATAAATTAATTTTAATATATAAATATATAAATTTTATATATTTAATATATGTTTTATATTTATTTTTTTTTATTATTATCAAATATATATATATATAATATATAATTTGATTACTTCTTTAAAATTGAAAATTTTATATGCTTCTACATTTAAAAAAAATATATATATAATAATAATATTCCAGATAAAAGGAATATTTTGATAACATATTTATGAAAATTTATTTACTATTATTAGTTACAAAAATTTCAAAATATTTTTAAATGTTATAGAATAATTTAATTTTAAATAAATTATATAAATTGATTTTAAAATATAAATCTGTAAATTTTATATATTTAATATATATTTTATATTTATTTTTTTTATTATTATCAAATATTATTTTAAAGTGATATATTTTTGAGATTGTAACATCTAATAGAATTAGAATAAATAATTTAAATTCTGATTATAAGTTACCGAGTTTATTGATTTCTTATATATGAATTATTTCTAGAACTTTTTGGTAATTTTAATAATAAATTTTAAAAATTTAGTTAAAATAATTTATTTGAAAAATTTATTTAATTATTTTTTATTTATTTCATTGATAATAAAATTAGGATTATTGCCTTTTCATTTTTTAATAATTAAATCCTAGGAGTTAATAAATTGAAATTGTATTTTTTTATCTTCAACTTCAATATAATTTATTACTTTAAGTTTTTATTGTTTAATTTAAAAATTAGATTATAAAATAATTTTATTTGGAATTTTAAGGATTATATATTTATCTATTTATATGTTAAAAGTTATTAGTATAAAAAAGGAATTAGATGTTCAACTTTAATATTAAATTATATATTAATTATTCGTTATTATATTAACGAAAAATATTTAATTTATTATTATTATTTAATATATTAATTATTTATATATTATTATATATTTTATATACATATAAATTTATAAATAATAATTTAATCAATTTCATATTAAATTATTAAAATTATTATTTTTATTATTTTAAATCAAGAATTATTTTAAATATAAAAAAAATATTTATAAAATTAAAAATTTTCTTTAATATTTCCAATATTATACTCTTTTTATAAGGTATTTAAATATTTAATGAAATAAAAATAAATAAAGCTTCTAACATTATAATTAAAATTAATAATATTACTGTTTCTAATATATATATTATATATTATATATATATATATATATATATATATATATATATATATATATAATTAATAAATAAATAATTTAAATTAAAAAATTAAAAATAAAAATATAAAAATATAACAATTAATAATATTATAAATTTTAGATTAAAATAAATATTGATTTTATTTAATAATAATATAAATTTATTTGTAATTAATTTTATAATAATTTTTTCAAATATAATTTCATATAAACAAATATATTGTAATGATTTTAAATATGATTTTTTATAAATTAAATTTAAATTTATAAAGTTGTAATAAAATATTATAATAATTTTCCTAAACGATAATTTATTTAAAATTCTATTCAAAGAAAATCTTAATATAAATATTTTAAAAACTAATATTTTTATACAGCAGTTTAGAATTGTTATTTCTAACATAAATATTACATTAAATATAATTTTACTGTAAAAAATTCTAAAAATGATTATAATTAATATTCAAAAATTTATTAAATTATCATCTTTAATGTAAATTAAATTTGTATTAAAATTTCTATTCAATAAATTTATAATAATTCGAAAAGAATGTATAATAGTTAATATTTTTCTATTAATTAAGTTTAAATTTCTAAATAAATTTATTTTTGAAATAATATAATTTTCAGTTATTAAATCTTTAGAATAAAATCCAACTAAAAAAGGTAAACCTATTAAACTAAATAAAGAAAATATAAAAATTAATCTTCTTATTGGATAAATATAAAATATTCCAGTACAAAATTTTAAATTTTGATTATTATTTAAATAATGAATATAACTTCCTACACATATAAATATTAAAGAATTAAATATTGAATTAATAAATGAATGTAAAATAGCTAAATCCTTTAAGTTTAAAGATATAATTCTTATTATAAAACTTAATAGACATAAAGTGGAATATGCAACAATTTATTTAATATCTTATTCAAAATTTGCACAAATACCTAAATATAATATTCTTAATCTAGAGATTAATAAAATAAAATTTTTATAATTTACTTCTAATAATTCTAAATATCGCAATAATAAATATACACCAGCCGTTACTAATGTTGAAGAGTGAACTAAAGATGAAACTGGCGTTGGAGCTATTATAGCTATTGGTAATCATATCCAAAACGGAATTTGAGCTCATTTAATAAAAATTAATATAATAAATAAAATTATTATTCAATTATTAAATTTATATAATAATGAATTTCATCTATCAAATATTATTATTATAGAAGTTAGCATTAATAAAGAACAATCTCATAAACGACTTAAAATAATTGTTAATATTCCGGAAATAAAAATTTATTTTTTTGATAGTAAGTAAATAAGCAATAAGAGATTAATCCTAATCCATTTCAACCAAATATCATAGTTAATATACTAAAACTAATAATTAAAAAATATATAGAAATTAAGAATAGTATTACTAAATAAAAAAATCGTTCAATTAAAAAATTTTCTAAATTTATATAACTAATTCTATATAAAAAAATTATTGATCTAAATAATGATGCTAAACATAGAAATATTATTCTTTTGAATCTAAATAAATTATAAAATTAAATTTTATACAATTCAATCTAACAATATTTCATTCCACAATAATAATATTATTAATTAATAAACAATAGAAATTTAAAATTAAAACAAATAAATAAATTCTATAAATATATAGTTTTATTATAATTTAAAATTGATATATTATTAATAAAACTAATTTTTAAAATTAATATTTTATAATTATTTAAATGTAAGTTTAAATTAAATTAAATACAAAAATATTTAAAGGAATTCAATGTATTATTAAAGTAAAATAATTAATTAATTTACCATTTAATAAGTTAAATTTAAAATAATAATTACCATGATTAATTAATGAAAATAAGTAAATTGAATAAATACATCTTAATAAATAATATCAAAATAATATTAATAATAAATCATTATATTTATAAATAAAACATATTAATAAAAAAATTTCTCTAATTAAATTTTTTGAAAAAGGAGCATATCTATTTGAAGATCATAATATAAATAACATTATAGATATTGAAGGTATTAAATTAATTAAACATTTATTAAGTATTAATAAACGTCTATTTGTTTGTTTATAAATTATTTCAATTAAAAAAAATAATCCAGATGTTCCTAATCCATGAGAAATTATTATTATATATCAACCATAAATACCTAATATAATAAAAGTTATTATTCCTGTTAATATTATTCCCATATGAATAATAGAAGAAATAGCAACAATTAATTTTATATCTAACTGACGTAAACATATAATTCTTAAAATTAATATACCTCAAATTCTAATTATTAAAATATAATTATATATTTTTGAAAAATAATATTTAAAAATAAATATTAATCGTAATAATCCATAACTTCCTAATATTGAGATAATTGGTGCTAAAATTATTGAACCATAAAAAGGTGCTTCTACATGAGCTTCTATTAACCAAGAATGTATCATATATACAGGAATTTTAACTGAAAATGATAATAATATATAAATAAGTATAAATATTGAAATTCAATTACTAGTTAATTCTATTAAATTAATATTTAAATTATTATTTTTTGTATATAAACATAGAAGAATAAATAATAAAGGCAATGAAAAAAATAAGTATAAAATATTAAATAAAATCATGCTAAAATTCGATTTATAGAATTACCTCAATGTATTGATAATAAAAAAATAATTAATAATCTAGCTACAAACATTCAATAGAAAAATAAGTAATTTAAAGAAGTAAAAATATATATATATATAAATATCATTATTATATAATTAATTAATAAACATAATTTATATTCTTTACTTATATTTAAAAAAATTGAAGAAAAAATTCATAAAGTTAAAATTAATAAATTAAAAGAATAAAACCTTAATATTAAATTTATAATAATAAACCATAAATCTAATCAATTTAATTTTATCATTATAAAAAAGGTTATTGAAAATAATAAATTAGAATATATATATATATGAATATAATTTATAATAATAATAAATATAATAATAGTAAATTTAACATCACTAATTATACCACTTTTAATTATAAATTTAATATTAGAAATTAATAATTTTTATTGTCCTGTAACATATTTATTATTTTTTTTAATTTATTCCTTAAGAATATTTTTTTTAAATTATTGTTTTAATTATAACATATTTTTATACATAAATTTATTACAACTATAAATATTTACATTTCAGGTATTACAATTATTTCTTCTTATTTTATTACTTTATTAAGTTTACCAAAATTTAAATGCAATAAAATTAATATTCCAGGACTATTTATTTATTGATTAATAATTTAAATATATATACATTTTTTTTTATTTGAAAATTATTTATTTCATAATTTAAATTTAAATTTAACTATTAATTTATTAATAATAATTGAAATAAAAAATTTATCTAAATGTACATATATTATTTTTTATAATTATTATAATTATAATATTATTTATTATTTTATATTTTTCAGTTGAAATAACATCCATTATAAAAAAATGTTTACGAAAAAAAATATAAGTTAATATGTATAAATATAAAAAATTTAAAAGTATTAAAACCGTAAATAAATAAAACTAAAAATAAATTTTAATGTTTTATTACTTTTTAAATTTTAATATAAATATTATTATTTTATATTTTATATAATATTTTATATAAATATTAATATTATTATACCTATAAATATTAATGTTATATGTAATTTTGGATCAATTCATGGTTTATTTTTATTAATTCAAATTATTTTCGGTTTTATTTTATCATTAAATTATTGTCCAAATATTAATCTTGCATTTATAGGAATTTCTCATGTAGTAAAAGATGTCAATTCTGGATGACTAATTCAATTTATTCATATAAATGGAGCATCTTTTTATTTTATAATAATATATTTACATATTGCACGAAATTTATTTTATTATTCATTTAAATTAAATATAGTTTGAAATATTGGAACTACTATTTTTTTATTATCAATAATAACAGAATTTATAGGTTATGTTTTACCACGAGGACAAATATTCTTTTGAGGAGCTATAGTAATTACAAATTTAGTATCAGCAATTCCATATATTGGTCAATTATTAGTAGACTGAATATCAGGAGGATTTTCAATTAATAATTCAACATTAAATCGAATTCTTTCATTTCATTTTATTTTACCATTTATTATTATTGTAATGGTAATATTACATTAACTTATTTTACATATTACAGGATCGACAAATCCTGTAGGAACAAACAGAAATATTTATAAAATTCCTTTTTATCCTTATTTCATTATTAAAGATATAATAGGAATCATTATTATTCAAACTTAATTAATATTTATTAACTTTCAACATCTTTATTATTTTGGACATCCTGATAATTTTGAAATAACTAATTCAATAATTACAACAATTCAGGTTAAACCAGAATGATATTTTTTATTTGCTTATTCAATTTTATTCCGACTAATTCCTAATAAATTAGGAGGAGTAATTAGATTTATATTTTCAATTTTAATCTTATTTACTTTGCCTTTAATAAATAATAATTATTTAAATAATTTTTAATATTTGTCCTATTAAGCAATTCTGTTATTGATATTTTACTAATAATTTTATAATATTAACATGATTAGAAGGACAAATTATTGAATATCCTTATATTAATTTAAATATTTTTTTTACTTCATCATATTTTTTATATTACATTATTTCATTTAAATTAAATAAATATTGAGATTATTTGATTTATTAAAGTTAATAAACTTGAATAAGTATATATTTTGAAAATATATTATAAAAATTAAATCTTTCACTAACTTAAAAAAAAAAGTTCAACAAAACTTATTAACCGACCAAATCGAATACATGACAATAATGTTCGAATTCAGATTAATAAAATAAAATTTAATATATAAATAATAAAAAATATTAATGATCAATAATTATAATTAAAAGATATAATTACCAATAATAATCTTATAAATATAATAATTAAATATCCCGATAAAAAAATATTCTAAATATTCTTCTATGATATTCAATATTAAAACCTGAAACTAATTTTGATTCTCCTTCAATTAAATCAAAAGTTGTTCGATTTAGATCAACTAATAAACTAATAAAAAATAAATAATATAAAGGATTTAATAAAATAAGAAATATAATATTTAATCGATTTAATTTTAAATTCATTAAAGAAACTAATTCCATTAAAATAAAAAAAATTAAAATTATAAAAAATATTCCTGTGTCAAATGAAATTATTTGAGCAATTTATCGAATAGAACCTAATATTGCATAATTATTATATGAAAATCAACCAATTAAAAAAAACTGGAAAAATGATTAATATTATAATAAAAAAAAACAAAAATTATTGAATATTTAAATTCAACAAATATATTTAAATTAATTGAAGGATAGATTAATCATAAAACAAAAGATAAAATAAATATAATTATTGGACTAATAATAAATATTAGACTATAATTAAAAATAAATCATTCTTTAGTTAATAATATTAAAGCATCTCTAAAAGGTTGTAATAAACCTAAGAATCGAATCTTATTTGGTCCTTTTCGATGTTGAATATATGATAATAATTTTCATTCAAATAAAGTTAAAGAGCAACCCCTATTAATAAAAAAAGTCATTATAACTAAAAACTATAATATTCAAAAATAATAATAATTTTTATAAAATAAAATTATTATTTATTGTATATCTAATAGAATTTATTTAAACTTTAAATTTAACCACATTTCAATTTGTTAAAATAATTATATTAACTTTTATTTTAAACATTTATTACATACAATAAAATTATTTCTCAATGAATGTCCTTTCGTACAATTATTTAAGCAAATTATTATAGATAGAAACAGATCTGACTTACGTCGATCTGAACTCAAATCATGTAAGACTTCAAAAGTCTAAAGACTTAAATTTAAATTTCTGCATTTAAAATTTATCTTAATTCAACATCGAGGTCGCAATCATCTTTATTAATTTGTTCATTAAAAAGATATCCCTGTTATCCCTAAGGTAATTTATTCTTTTAATTAGTGTTATTATATCAAATTTAAATATTTCCTTATATCAAAGTTTAATAAGTATTATAATATAACGTTTAATAAATTTATAAGTCCTCCCAATGAAATATTATTTTAATAATATTAATTAAATATATTACCAATTATTATTAAATTAATATAAAATTCTATAGAGTCTTTTTGTCCCATAATCTAATTTTAGCATTTTAACTAAAATTTTATATTAATCAATTATAATTGAGACAGTATATATTTCATTCACTCTTTCAATCCATTCTTTAATTAAAAGACAAATGATTATGCTACCATAGTACAGTCAATATATGGCATCTATTTAAAAATTCATTCAGCAGATTTGACTTTAAATTAAATTCTAAAAGACATGTTTTTGATAAACAGGTGAATATATAATATATATGTTAATAATATAAATTTGCCTAATTCCTTAATTATATATATTATTATTAATTAAATTTATATTAATAAATAATTACTAATTTAATCATTATAATATATTTTTAATAATTTGAAACCTTTTTTTTAAATTATTGAATTTTTATAATTTTAATTTTAAATTATTGTATATTTTTTATTAATAATTATTTTTAAATTAATAAAAATAAAAAACAATAAATTTAAATTCTAATTTATAAATTTATAGATTATCCCATAAATTTTTAATATAAAAATTTTTATTATATATTAACTATTTAATTAAAAAAAAATTATATGTAAATTGAATTTAATTTTTTAAAAACTAGATATCAATAAATTCGAAAGCATTTAATTTCTAAATATAAATTTATAATTTTTATTCTACAAAAAAGTTATTTATATTTAGCTCATTTATTTTCGAGATAATTAAATATAACTAAATTAAATTAATTTATCCTGATACAAAAGGTACAAAATAAATTTTATTTCATATTGTGTAAATCAAATTTCAATTCCTTTACTTAATATATAGTTAAACTTAATTCATACTAAGTACATACTTAACCATTAAATATTAATTATAACTTTAATTGTTATAAATCTATTTAAAAATTAAAAAATAATTAATAAATTCAATAATTTGAAAAGTAAAATATTTATTTTATAAAAATTAATATTAACTAAAACAATTAATATTTGTTGAGTTTAAAATTTTAAGAAATAAAGACACTTTCCAGTACTTTAACTATGTTACGACTCATTCCATTTATAATGAAATTCACGGGCAATTTGTACATCTTTTTTATTATATTCAATATAAACAATTATTTATATTTACTATTAAATGCTCTTTCAAATTAATATTAAAATTAAATTATTGAAAATTATATATTATTATAAGTAATTTTATCTTAAATTTCCTATATTCTGATATGAATTGATATTATATGTAATTTCAATAAATTCATAATTTATTATTTACAATAAATCTAAAAACAACAATACATAAAGTAAACATTTAAGAATATCTTTTCATGGATTATCAAATTGATAAAAAGTTTCCCTAAATAAATAAAAAGACTGGAATATTATTTAATTTTAATGCTTTACATTTAATTATTAATTAATTAATCATTTCTTATAACAGGGTATCTGAACCTAGCTTTTAATAAAATTTTTTAGATCTATTTAATTAAAAATTAAATTTAAATATAATTTAAAAATTTCACCCAAAAATTAATTATTTCAATTGATTTAATTAATTTATAAAAATAGTTTAACCGCTACTGCTGGCACTTAATTTATATATATTAAAATTAACTTTCAAATCTAATTTTCATTAATTGTTATATTATTTAAATACTATAAAAAATATTTATTATGAATATTAAATTTTTTTTATATTATATTAATATTTAATATAAATTAAATATATAATTTATTAGTTTAACTAATTATTAAAACTATAATAAAATATTTATATATTTTATTAGAAATTTACTGAAATTTAGCTTTAACATTTAAATTTCAACTAAAAATTGCAAATTTTATATTATAAATTATAACTAAAATCCTATTTAAAATTATAAATTTAATTTTATTCTATTTATGCAAAAAAAAATATTTTATTTATAAACTAAAATTTTATAATAAGTATTATACATAGTATATACAGTATATATATAGTATATATACTATGTATAATAATTATTATAAAATTTTAGTTTATAAAGAAAATATACATATTATATATGCTTAATAAATTAATAAACCTATAAAATATTAAAATAAATTATAATATTTGTAGATTTTATATTCTTAAATGAATTAAATAATTAATAAAGCTATAAATATTAAAATTATATTATTTTAATATTTATGGGTTTTGAATCCTTAAATAAATTAAATAATTAATAAACCTATTAATATTTAAAAACTTTTGATTATTTATAGGTTTTGTATCCTTAAGTGAATAAAATAATTAATCAAGTATATTGAATAAATGTTTATTTAATATTCATAGATTTGAAAAAATTATTACAACATAAATAATAAACATGTAAATATTAAATAAATTATATTTCAATTTAAAATTATTTAACAAACAAATATTGTAATTTAATTATGATTATTTTCTACTCATCTAATATAATATAAAATTATTTGTTTATACTACTCGACTAAAATAGCATAAAATTATTTATATATTTATAAAATTAATTATATATAATAAATTAATTTATACTACTCGACTAAAATAATGTGAAATTAATTGTTTATTATTAATTAATTTATACTACTCGACTAAAATAGTATGAAATTTATTATTTATACTACTAAAATAGTATTAAATTTATTACTTATCATAAATTGATTTATATTACTCGAAGAAAATAGTATAAAATTACTTGTTTATAAAAAATTAATTTATACTACTCGAATAAAATAGTATAAAATTAATTATTAAACATAAATTTCATATAAAATATTATTTTATAATGTATCGATAGACTATCAATCTACAAGCTTAATAATTTGCTTATTTATATTTGAAATTTAATAAAATTTGTCAACAGTAGAAAATTTCAGTGGAACAAATTGTCATACTATATATGCAATAAAATTAGCTCACCATAATACTGGTCGAAAATATCAATAGAGCAAACTCTACACAATGAAATTTGTCAACAGTAGAAAATTTCAATAGAACAAATCTTCATTTTATACACGCAATAAAATTAGCTCACCACAATCCTAGTCGAAAATATCAATAGAGCAAATTTTACACAATAAAATTTATCAACAGTAGAAAATTTGAATACAACAAATTATCATATTATATATGCAATAAAGATAGCCCACCACAATACTATTCGAAGATATCAATAGTGCAAATTTTACACAATAAAATTTGTCAACAGTAGAAAATTTCAGTACCACAAATTTTCATATTATATATCCAATAAAATTAGCTCACCACAATACCAGTCGAAAATATCACAACAAATTTTACTCAATAATATATGTCAACAGTAGAAAATTTCAATAGATCATATTTTCATATTGCATATGTAATAAAATTAGCTCACCACAATGGCAGTTGAAAATATCAATAGAGCAAATTATACACAATGAAATTTATCAACAGTAGAAAATTTCAATAGAACAAATTTTCATATTATATATGCAATAAAATTAGCTCAACACAATACCAGTCGAAAATATCAATGCAGCAAACTATACACAGTAATATTTGTCAACAGTTGATAATTTCAATTAATACACGCTATGAATATTAAAGAAGAAGTTCAATCCGTCGGAGAATATTACCAATTGGTATAGAGTCATTCTTATTACCGAAAACATACCCTCCTTAGAACCTAACACGCTGTAGCCTGTGTCATGCTTAGTGCTCTCGGAAACAAATGAGTAGACATTATATTTGAAGCACACCATATTTTCAAGTATGAATTAGAGGATTGAGAGTCAAACCATTCTAGAACGTACCCACCTTCTTTGAGAGTCGCTCAGATATGCCTATAGCTTCACCTATCCTGCGATTCCTAGAGGCAGACCACGTATTCCGCGACTTATCCCGCAGCACAGTATTGGAATTATACACGATATTTCACAATATAAATATCATGGAACAGTGATAGCAATTGCAGAACGCTTATTGCAATAAAGTCAAACTTTTTACCCAAAGCCATACCTTGCGATAACCTATCCCACCGTATCGATAGTATAACTTCGTGTTTAAGGAAGCATAGTATTATATATCTTAGTGACGGAATACTAAGTTTCCTGTGTGAGTTCGCAGATCGAGTGTCAAACATTTCGTGAACTCTACCACCTACATTGAGAATCGAACGGCTATGTCAACAGCTTCACCTATCCTGTGATTCAGGGAGCCAAATGAGGTATTCCGCCAGTAGGACTTCTGTTCAGCATGGTCATTAGACACCATATTTCACGGTGTAAATATTAAGATACAAAGTCAAACCGTGGTTGCACGTTACGCCTTGGTACAATGTCAAAAGATTTACCGTAGACCTTATCCATCAAGAATATAACTTGCTGCATCGAGAGTATAGCTTGGTGATCAGTGATAAACATTAGCATATATTTTAGTGGCAGGCACCTTAAGTTCATGTATGAATTAGAAGGTCAGGTGGCAAACCGTTCAAGATCTTTAGTATCCTCGTAGAGATTCGAACTGCTCAGTCAATAGCTTCACCTATCCTGCGATTCCTAGAGTCAAAACAGGTATTCCGGTAATATATCAGCCGTATATTGTAGGCAATGGACACCTTAATTCGCGGATTGAATATTAAAGTAGAACGTGAAACCGCTTGAGAACGTTACCAGTTGGAATAAAATCAAAAGTTTTACCAAATACCATACCTACCGAGAACCTATCCTGCTGCAGCGAATGCGTTACTTAGTGTAACCGGAAACAAACAAGTATACATTGCAGTGATTCTCTCCTTATTTTCATGTATGGGTGAGAATATCGAGAGGCAAACCGTTCCAGGACGTTACCATATTCTATGAGAATGGCACACCTAAGACAATAGCTTCACATATCCTGTGTTTCCGAGAGTCATATCAGGTATTCCTGGAATAAATCCGCTGTACAGTATTGGCAATAGATAACTTAACTCGCGGAGTGAATATTAAAATATAGCGTAACACCCTGTGAGAACGTTACTAATTGCCATAAAGTCAAACGCTTTACCGAATCACTTACCTAACCCGACGTAACGAGAGTACAGCTTCTTGTTTAGGAAAACACATTAGTATAGAATTAGGTGTCGTCACCTTAAATTCGCGTATGATATACAACATCGAGACTCAAGCCGTTCGATGATGTTGCCACCCGCATTTGGAGTTAATCGGCTAAGTCGAGAGTTTAACATGTCCACTTATTCCGAGTGTCCAACCAGGTATCTCGTGAGTAACTCCGCTGAATATTATTGGCAACTGACCCGTTGTTCCACAGTTTGAGTGTTAAAGCTGAGCGTCAAAACGCTGTAGAACGTTATCTATTGATATGGAGCCAAATTATTTAACAAAGGCCATATCATACGGGAACCTATCCCGCTGTATCGAGCGTATAACTTCGTGTCCAGAGAAACAATCTAGTATCTAATTTTGGTACGTCCACCTTAATTTCAAGTATGAATTCGAAGATCGAGCGGTAAGCCGTTCGAGAACGTTATTACATTCCTTGTATGTCACACTTTTAAGTCAATAGCTGCACCTGTCCCTTCATTCCAAGTGGCAATACATGTATTCCAGGATTAAATGCGCTGAAGGGTATAGGTTTGACGGTTGGTCTCAAACGGTTTGATGCTTTACTTTTCTATACAAACCGTGAATTAAACTGTCCATTGGCAGTACTGTTCAGCGGATTTACACCAGGAATACCTGCATTGACTATCCGAATCCCTGGATCGGTGAAGCTATTGAGATAGCTGTTCGATTATCATAGAAGGCGGTTACGGTCCCGAACTGTTTTACACTGCACCTTCTTATTCACTCATGAAACTTAGATGCCGTCACTAAAATGTATACGAATTTGTTTCACTGAACACGAAATTATACTCTCGATACAGCGGGTTTGGATCTGGAAGGGTATGGTCTTCGGTAAATGTTTTGACTTTATACAAATAGGTAACGTTCTACAACGGATGTACGTTCCGCTTTAATATTCAAACCGTTAATTAAGGTGTCACATGCCAATACTATTCAGCGGATTTACTCCTTGTATATCTGGTGTGACTCAGGAATCACAGGATCGGTGTGGCTATTGCTTTAACGTTTCGAATCCTGAAGAAGGTGGTACCTTTCCCTAACAGTTTGACTCTCGATTTTGTTACTTATACATGAAAGTGTCATGCCCGCCTCCTAACGTGTCTGCAAATTTCCTTCCGCGAATATTAAGGAAGACACGCGCTACAGCTGGTTAGTTTTTCGGAAAGTAAAGTTTGGCTAATATAAAGGACGACTTTATATAAAATTTTTTTATCCTCCACGGTTTGTCTTTCCACTTTCCTATTTATACCACGAATTAAGGTGTCCTTTGCCCATACTGTAAAGCCCGATTGCTTCCAGAATACCTGGATTTGCCCTCGGAATCACAGGATAGGTGATACTTTTGACTGAGGCTTTCGACGCACATAGAGGGAGGTAAGGATCACGAACGGTTCGATCCTCGATCCTCTAATTCATTCACGAAATTAAGGTACCCATCACTAACATGTATAATAATTTGTTTCTCTGGAGACGAAGTTGTACTCTCGATACAGCGAGTTAATTTCTCGGAACGTCAGGCCTAGAGGCACAATGTTTGACTCTATAACAATAGTTAATGTTCTCCGACGGTTTAACTCTCCACTTTATTATTCACAGTGTGAGTCAAGGTGCCTAATCCCAAAACTGTTTAGCGGATTTACTCCCGGAATACCTAGTTTGACTCTCGGAATCTCAGGATAGGTGAAGCTATTCAATTGGCCGTTCGTCTCTCACAAAAGGATGTAACGTTCCAACACGGTATGACTCCCGATCTCATGGTATTAAGGTGCGAGTCACTAAAATGTCTACTAATTTCTATCCCTGAACCGGAAGTTGTACCCACGATACAGCGGGTTACATTCTCGAAAGGTATTGTATCCGGTATGTAGTATGTCGTCATAGTAATGGGGAATGTTCTCCAGCGGTTTGACTCTGTTCTTTAATATTGATATCGTGAGTTAATCCGTACTTTATTTTTCATACCGTGAATTAAGGTATTTACTGCCAATACGGTACATCTTATTTACTCCCCGCATGCCAGATTTGACTCTCGGAATCATAAGATAGGTGAAGCTATTGATTACGACGTTCGTCCTTCGAAGAAGGTGGTAACGTTCTCAAAAGGTTTGACACCGTAACATATTTTTTATAAATGTAATTAAGGAGCCCCTCACTAAAATGTAAGCTCAGTTGCTTCCCTGAACAGGATATTGTATCCCCGATACTGCGCCTTAGGTTCTCGTAAGGTAAGGCATGCGAAATCGAGTATAACGAAATACCAATTTGTATCGCTCCCATTGGGATTGGCTCTATCCTTCGATATTCATGCAGTGAATTACGGAGTCTATTGCCAATACTGTCCAGCGGATTTACTCCCCGAGTACCTGGTTTGACTCTCGGAAACACTGGATAGGTGATGCTACTGACTTATATGTTCGTCTCTCGCAGGAAACGATATCGAAATGTTTGAACATCGATCTTGTAATTCATGCTTCAATTTTAGGTGCCGTCGCTATATTGTGTACTAATGTGTTTCTCTAAACACGTAACTGTACTCTCGATGCAGCAGTTTAGGGACTTGGAGGGCAGGGTCTTCAGTAAAGATTTTGGCATTATACCAATAGGTATCGTTCTACATGGGACAGACTCTGTACCTTAATATTCAAACTGTGAATTAAGGTGTCCATTGTTAATAGTGTACAGTTTATTGACTCCCGGAATGCCGGGTTTTTTTCGGAATCACAGGACAGGTGAAGCAAATAACTAAGGCGTTCGATTCTTATCTATGGTTTCCGCTCACGAACGGTTATACTATCGATCTTCTAATTAATACATGAAATTATGGTGACCGTCTCTAAAATGTAAATTAATTTGTTCCTCTGAACACTATTTTATGCTCCCGATGCAACTGGTTAGGCTTTCCGTGTGTGAGGTCATCAGTAAGACGTTTGACTTTACACCAATTGGTAATGTCATCGAAATTCTTTACCCTCCGTTTTAAATTCAACTCACGAAATAAAGTGTCTTGTGCCAGTTCTGCTCAGCGGATTTACTACCGGAATAACTGTACGCGACTCTCGGAATCTCAGGGTAGGTGAAGGTATAGACTTAGATTTGTGTCTCTCAAAGCAGGTGGTAACGTTCTCGATCGCTTTGCCTCTCGATGCTGATATTTACACACAAACATGTGGTGTCCGTCCGTCACAGTGTGTCCTAATTTGTTTTCGCAAACATTTTCAATACAGTCGCTATGATGGGATAGGTTCTCGGAGGATAAGATATCCGGTAAAAATTTTGAACCTATACCAGTAGGTAACACTCTATGATGGTTCCAATCATTATAACATTATTTATACTGTAAATTAAGGTGACGACACCAGGTGTACTGTTATTAAATTCGCAGTACAATATTGGCCTTATACATCCTATTGCATGGTATAAATATTAAAGTAAAGATTCAATTCGTAGTAGAACGTTAGGCGTTGGTATAGAGTCAAACTTTTCACAGAATGCCTCACCTCCGAGATGATTACCCGCTGTGTTCAGAGAATAACTTCGTGTTCGATGAAGCTAATTCATATGCATTTTAGTGCCTGGCACCTTAGTTTCATATATGAATAAGAATATCGAGAGTCAAACCGTTGGAGAATGCTACGACCTTTCTTGAGATTCGTACAAGTAAATCGGTATCTTCACCTATCCAGTGATTCCGAGATACAATCGAGGTACTCCAGGAGTAAATCGGCTGAACAGTATAGGCAATAGACACTTCAATTCACTATTTCAATGTTAAAGTAGAGCGTCAAAGCGTTTGAAAACAATACCAATTGCTATATAGTCAAACGTTCTTCAGAAAGCCTTACCGTGCGAGAATCTCACCCTTCATCGAGTGTATAACTTCGTGATCATAGAAATATATCAGTCTTCATTCATGTGACGAGCGCCTTAATATCATGTATGAATGAGAAGATCGTGGGCCAAACCGTTCGAGGACGTTCCCACTAATTGTGGGAGTCGCACTGTTATGTCAACAGCTTGACCCATACTGTGATGCTAAGAGTCAAACAAATTACTATACATTTTAGTGACGAGCACCTTAATTTCAGGAATGAATTAGAAGATTGAGTGTCAAATCGTTCGAGAAAGTTACCACCTTCTGTGAGAGACGGACGGGTAAGTGTATAGCATCACGTACTCCGAAAATCCGAGAATCAAACCATGTACTCCGAGAGTAAATTCCCAGCACAGTATCGGAAAGAAACACCTTGTCCCACGGTATGAATAGTAAAGTATAGAGTCAAACCGTCATTGATTATTACCAATTTGTATTAAGTCACTTTTTTTTTGCCGAATATCTTATTTTCCGAGAATAAAACCCCTTGTAGCGAGTGACTCGCTTAGTACTCTCGGAAACAAGTTATTAGACATTTCAACAGATGGACGACTTATTTTCATGTATGAATGGAAAGATGGATAGCTATATCGTCGTACAAAGGTCTCACACCCTTTGACATTTGAACGGATAACTCAGTAGCTTCACCTAGCCAGTGATTCGGAGAATCAAACCAGGTATACCTGGAGTAAATTCGCAGAACAGTATTGGCCATAGATACCTCAGTTCGCGGTGTGAATAATAGAATACTGTGTCACACCTTGAGAGAACATTACTAATTGCTATAAAGACAAACGTTTTACTGGAAACCTTACCCTCCGAAAGGCAAACGCATCGCATCGAGAGTAAAGCATGGTGCTCAGAGGCAGAAATTAGTTTACATTTTAGTGACTGCCATCATAATTTTATGTATGAATAGCAAAATCGAGGGTCTAACAGTTCGAGAACAGTACCACCCACTTTGCTAGTCGCATAGCCTTGTCAATAACCTATATTATATATGTTATACAGGTTATATATAGGCATAACCTATCCTGTGATTCCGAAATTCACTTCAGGTATCTCTGGGATAAATGCGCTGATCAGTATTGGCAAAAGACACCTTGTTCACTGTACGGATACTAATGTACAGTGTCGAGACGTTCTGGAACGTTAAATATTGGTATGGACGCATCCTTTATATCGAAGGCCTTACCTTCCCATAAGCTATCCCGCTGTATTGAGAGTATAGCAACTTATTTAGGTTAACACATTAGTTCACAATTTAGTGCCGGCACCTTAATATTCATGCATAATTTAAATGATCGAGTGTCAATCCACTCGAGAACCTTCCACCTTCTTTGAGAGACGAACGGCTGAGTCAACAGCTTCACCCATCCTGTGATTCCGAGTCTGAAGCGTGGTATTCCTGGAGTTAGTTCGCTGAACTAACACCTTCATTCGCGGTATGTGAATTACAGTAGGTCAATCCGTCGGAGAACATTACCAATTGTTGTACTGTCATTCGTTTCAACGAATACATTACATTCCTAGAAAATATCCCGCTGCAGCGAGTGCTATGCTCAGCGCTCACGGAAACAAGTTAGTAGTTATTTTAGCAGAAGGTCATCTTTTTTTCATGTGTGAATAGAATAATCGAGAATCAAACCGTCCGAGATCGATCCCAACTTCTTTAAGAGTCAAACGGCTAAGTCAATAACTTTACCGATCCAGATATTGCGATAATGAAACCAAGTATTCCGAGACTCAGCCTGCTGTACACTACGGCAATGCACACTTTTGTACACGGTTTTAATTTTAAAGTACAGAGTATAACAATTGTATGACGTTACATATTGGTATACTGTCAATTGTCTTTCCGAAAACCTTACGCTCCGAAAAACTAACACACCGAACATAGAGTATATCGTCGTATTCAGGAATAGGAATTCGTATTCATTTGAGTGTCGGACACCTTAACTTCATGTATGAATTAGATGATTAAGGGCCAAACAGCTCGTGGTCGTTGCCAACGTCTGTGAGAGACGAACGGTAATGTCAGTAGTTTCACCTATCATGCGATTCCGAAAGACAATCAGGTACTCCGAGAGTGTATCCGTGAACAGTATTGGCAATAGACACCATAAATCACGGTATAAATATTAAAGTATTGAGGCAAACCGTTCTAGAGGATAACCAAATGTTATATAGTCAAACTTTTCACCGGATACCTTGCCACCCGAGGACCTAAGACTCTGTATCGAGAGAATAAATTCTTGTCCGGAGAAACAAATTAGTATACATTTTAGTGACGGGCACCTTAATTGCATGAATGAATTAGAAGGTCGCGAGGCAAACCCCTCCATGGCGTTACCACCTTCTCTGGTAGTCGCACAGCGATGCCAGTAGTACCACACGCCCTGTGATTCCGAGAGTCAGGCCAGGTATTCCGAGAGCCAGTCTGCTGTGCAGCATTGGCATCATGCACCCTATATATCGATATAAATGTCCCCAGATAAACCGTCGTAGAATGATACGAATTGGTATAGAATCAAACTTTCTGCAGATGGCATTACCTTCAGAGAAGATAACACGCCGTATAGTGAGTATGGCTTCGTGTTCGGAGAAGCCAAGGAGTATCCATATTAGCGACGGGCAGCGTAATATTCTGTATGAATTGGAAGGACGACTGTCAGACGGATCGAAAACCTGATCACCTTCGTTGAAATTCGAACGGCTAAATCAAAAGCTCCACCAGTTCTGGGATTGCGACGATAAACCAATTTCTTTCTCTGAACACGAAGTTACACTCTCCATGACGCGTGTGAGGTTCGCGCAAGGTAAGACCTTCGGTAAAGCATATGAATTTTGTACAAATTGGTAGCGTTCACAAAAGATTTGACGCTCTACCCTAAGATTCAAGCCGTGAATTAAGATGTCTATTGCCATACCACTTCAGCGGACTTCCTCCAGGAATACTCGGTTTGACTCTCAGAACCACAGGATAGGTGCAGCTATGGACATAACCATTCGTCTCTCACAGAAAGTGCTAACGTTCTCGAGCGGTTTGACCCTCCATTTTTCATTCATGCATTAAATCAAGGAGCTCGGCACTAAAATGTATACTAGTTCGTACCTCTGAACACGGTGTTATATTCTCGATATAATTGGTCAGTTTTTCGGTGGGTACGGCATTCTGCAAGAAGTTTAAACCTACACGTAAAGGAAATGTTCTACAATAGCTTAACGGCCTGCTTAAATATTCAGACCGCGAATTGAGGTGCCTGTTGCCAATACTGTACAGCGCATTTACTCCCAGAAGATCTAGTTTAACTTTGGAAATCACAGGATATGTGAAGCTATTGGCATAGCCGTTTGAATCTCAAAGAAGGTGGTAACGTCCTCGAACTGTTTGACCCTTGATCTTCTAATTCATAAATGAAGATAAGGTGCCCACCACTGAAATGAATACTAATTTCTTTCTCTGATCACGAAGTTATACTCTCGACACGGCGGGTTAGCGTCTCCGAAGGTTGGGCTATATGAAGAAAGGTTGACTCTGTACCAATAGCTAACGTTCCTAAACGGTTTGACTGCCTACTTCAATATTCAAACCGTGAATTAAGGTGTCTATTGAAATTACTGTTCAGAGGATTTACTCTCCGAACATCTGGTTTGACTCTCGGAATCGCAGGGTAAGTGAAGCTATTGATTTAGCCATTCGTCTCCCACAAAAGTGGCAATGTTCTGGAGCGGCGTGGCCCTCGGTTTTCGCACCCATATATGGTCTTAAGGTGCCCGCTACTGAAATGGATATTAATTTCCTTCACTGATTGAACACGAAGTTACCCTCTCGATGAAGCGGGTGAGGCTCGCGAAAGGTAAAGCCTTCGGTAAAACGTCTGACTTTAATGCAATTTGTAACGTTCAACAACGGCTTGACATTGCGCGTTAATATTCAAACCTTGAATTAAGTTGCCTATTGCCAATACTGCTTAGCTGAATGTCTCCAGGAATACCTGATATGACTCTCGGAAATACAGAAAACGTGAAGTTATTGACATAGCTGTTCGAACATCTAAGAAGGTGGTAATGTTCTCAAACGGTTTGACCATTGATATTGCAATTCATACATGAAACTAAGGTGCCGTCACTAAAATTTATACTAGTGTGCTTCTTTACCCACGAAGTTATACATTCGACACGGTGTGACAGATTCTTGGACTGTATGGCTTTCGGTAAAACGCTTGACTTTGTAGCAACTGGTAACGGTCTCAAACGAGATGATCTCAAACGTGATCCATTTTAAAATGCAATCCATGGACTACTGTGTCTGTTGCCAATCCTAATCAGCGGATTTACTCTTGGAATACCTGTTTGGGCTCTCGGAATCACAGGATTGGTGATGCTACTAACTTATATGTTCGTCTCTCACAGGAAAGGTGGTAACGTTCTCAGACGGTATGTCTGTTAATCTTCCTATACTCTCATGATATTAAGGTGCCCGACACAAAAATGTGTAATCATTTGCTTCTCAGAAAACGATGTCATACTCTCGATAGAGCTGGTTATCTACGCGGATGGTAAGTCCATCTATCAAAAGTTTGTCCCTATACCTATAACTATCGTTCAACAACGGATTGGCCCTAAACTTTAATTCTATAGCCGGGAATAAATGTGTTATCGTGCTCGAATGTTTTGACCGTCGATCTTCTAAGTCATACGTGAAATTATGGTGGCCGTTACTAAAATGTGTACTACTTTGCATCTCTCATTACGAAATTATACGATCGATGCCGCGGATTAGGTACTTTGAGGGTAAGGTCTTCAGTAATACTTTTGACATTATACCAATAGGATAAGTTCTACAGTGGTTAGCCTCTGATCATTAATATTCAAACCGTGAATTAAGGTGTCCTCTGCGTATTGTGTACACCGGGTTGACTCGGAGAATACCTCGTTTGACTCTCACAAGCACAGGATAACTGAGGCTACTGAATTGGCCTTTCGACTCTCAGAGAACGTGGTAATGTTCTCGCTCGGTTTGTCCATCTGTCGTCCTACTCATGCTTGAAAATATGGTATCCCGCTGCCAAAATGTCAACAAATTTGTTCCATTGAACTCAAATCATGCCAATCGCTGCAATGGAATGGATTCTCGGAAAGCAAGGCCATCGGTTAAAATTTTGACTCTATAGCAATAAGTAACGCTCTACAACGGTTTGGTTCTGTAGATTGATACACATACCGTTAATTAAGGTGCCTACCGCCAATACCCTTAAGCGGATTGACTCCGGGAATACGTGACTTTACTGTCGGAATCAAAGGATAGGTGAAGCTGTTGAATTAGCCTTTCCGTGCCCAAAGAGTGTGGGAACATTCTCGAACGGTTTCACTCACTATTATTATATTTCTTCACAAATACAAGGAGCCCGTCTTCTAAAATGAATACTAACTTGTTACCGTCAGCACTCAGCGTGACACTCGCTACTGCGTGATATATTCTAGGAAGGTAATATATTCAGAAAAAGAAGGACTTTATACGAATTAGTGATGATCTCCAACGGTTTGACTCCCTTCCTTAATATACATAACTTAAATTGTGGTGTCCACTGCCTATACTGGGCAGCGGATTCACTCCCGGAATACCCAGTTCGAGTCTCGGATTCACTGGAAATGTGAAGCTATAGACTTTGCCGATCGACTCCCAAATAAGGAGGTATCGTTCTCTAACGGTGTGATCCTCGATCTTCTAATTCGTATATGGAATAACGGTGCCAAACAATAAATACGTTGTTGAAGTTAAGGACTTCGATAAAAAGTTTGACTCTATAAATGTAAGTATTGTTCTTCCTCGGTTTGACTTTGTTCTTTTTTGCACATACCTCGAATTGCGGTGCCTACTGCCAAAACTGTATAGTGGATTTACTACTGAAATACCTTGTTTGTTCTTCGGTATGAAACGACAGGTGAAGTTATTGACATTGCCGTCCGATTCTCAAAGCGAGTGGTAACGTTCTCGATCGGTTTAACAATACACCTTCTAATTCATACATGAAATTAAGGCGATCGAATGGAGAATGTACACTAATTTGTTTCTCTGTACAATTAGTTATACTCTCGATAAAGCGGGTTATTTTCGCGGAAGGTATGGTCTTCGGTAGAAAGTTGGTCTCGATACCACGGGGTAACATTGTACAACGGTTTCACTCTATAACTTAATATTTATACCGCCGAATAGGGCGTGTATTGCCAATAATGCATAGTGGATTTACTCCCCGAATACCTGTATTAACTATGGGAATCGCAGGATAGCAGAAGCTATTAACTTGGACGTTCGAATCCCAAAGAAGGTGGTAACGATCTCGAGAGATTTGACTCCCGATTTTGCTATTCAGACATGAGAATAAGGTCTCCGTCGGCTAAAATGTCTGGTTATTTGTTTCCGTGAGAACTAAGCGAGACACTCACTTCAAGGGGTTATGTTCTCGGAAGGAAAGGTATTCGTTAAGAAGTATGACTTTGTAACTTTAGTTAATGCCCTCCACTGGTTTACCTGTCTACTTTAATATTCAAACCGTGAACTAAGGTGTCCAATCGCAATACTGTTCAGTGAATTTACTCCCGTAGTACCTGTTTTGACATTCGGAGTCACCGGATAGGTGAATCTAATGACTAATCTTTGCGACTCTCAAAGAACGTGGCAACGTTTTGGAACGGTTTGACCCTCGAGTTTGAATTTTATACTTGAAATTATAGAGCTCATCTAGAAAATGTATACTAATGTGACTCTCTGAAGACGATGTTATACTCTCGATATGGCAGGTTAGCTACATCGTAGGTAAGGCTTTCGGTAAAGAGTTTGACTCTATACCAATACGTATCGTTCTCCGGCTATTTGAATTCCTATTTTAATGCTCATGCCGGGAATTCATGTGTCTATTGCCAATACTATTCAGCGGATTAACTCCCGGAATACCTGGTTCGACGCACGGAATCACGGCTTATGTGGAGCTCAAATAGAGTGGTAACGTTCTCGACAGACTTGACCATGGACCTTCTAATTGATACATGACGTTAACGTGCTTCTAACTGATAGGAATACTAATTCCTTTCTATGAATACGAAGTTGTACTCTCGATACAGCGGAGTTGTTTTTCGGAAGGTATGGTGTTCGGTAAAGCGTATGACCTCTGGCAATTAGTATCGTTCTTAAATATCCTGACGCTTAATTTAATATTCTAACCGTGAATGAATGTGTCCATTACCAATACCGTTCAGTGGATTTATTCCGGAATACCTGGTTTGACTCTCGGAATCGCAGGATACGTGAAGTTACTGACTTAACCGTTCGTCTCTCACAGAAGGTGCTATTGTTCTCGAGGGGTTTGGCAACGATCACGAGCGGCTTGACACTGGATCATCTTGTTCGTTATGAAATTGAGGTGCCCGTCACAAAACGTTTACTAATTCCTTACTATGAATACGTAGCTATACACACGATAGGGCGGGTTAGCGTCTGTGAAGGATGGGCTATCTGTAAAATGTTTCAATCTATACCAATAGGTAACGTTCTACAACGGTTTGGCTGTGTGCCCTTATATTCTAACCGTGAATTATGGTGTCTATTGTCAATTCTGTTCAGCGCATTTACACCTGGAATAGCTGGAATGACTTTCGGAATCACAGGATGGGTGTAGCTATTGACTTAGGAGTTCTGTCCTCAAAGAAGGTGGAAGTCTTCTCAAATGGTTTGACGCTCCACTTGAATATTCAAACCGTGAATTAAGGTGTCCATTGCAAGAACTGTTCAGCACACTTGCACCTGGAATTCCACACTAGATACTCAGAATCGCAGGATAGGTGAAGCTGTTGACTCACCCGTTCGACACTCAAATAAGATGGAAACGTTTCCGATCGGTTTGACACTCGATTCATACATGAATTTAACGCGCGCGTCAATAAAATGTATGCTCATTTGTGTCACTGCACACGAAATAATGGCCACGATACAGCGATATATGATCCAGTAAGGTAAGGCATCCGGTATGGGGTATGACGTAATACCAATTGTTAACGATCCCCAGCGGTTTGACTTTCCACTTCAATAATCGTACCGTGAGTAGCGGTGTACATTGACAGTGCCAATACACACCTTAATTCACTGTATAAATATTACAGTAGGAGGTCAATCCGTCGGAGCTAATTGCCAATATATATAGGGTCATTCTTATTACCGAGTGCATAACCTTCCTGGAAACTAACCCGCAGTTGCGTGTGTCATGCTTATTGTTCACGGAAACAAGTTAGTAGGCATGTTAGCAGACGGACTCCTTATTTTCATGTATGAAAAGAGTGATAGGGTGCCAAGCCGTTCGAAAACGTTCCCACCTACATTGGGATTCGAACGGCTAAATCAAAAGCTTCACCTATCATATTATTCCGATAGTAATATCAGGTTCTCCGAGAGTCAATCCGCTCAACTTCACCTGACCTGATTAAAGTAGAGCATCAAACCGTTGTAGAAATTTACCTAGTCTCTTAAAATCCAAATACTCACCAAAGGTCTTACCTTCCGAGAAGACCAACCCTCTGTATGACTTGCCTTGCTTAGTGTTATACATATAAGTAGACATTTTAGATACGGGCATCTTAATTTCATGTGTGAATTAGATGATCCAGGTTCAATCAAGTCGAGATCGTTTCAACCTTCGTTGTCACACGAACGGCTAAGTCAATAGCATCCCCAATCCTGTGGTTCAGAAAGTCACAGCAAGAATTCCGGGAGTAAATCTGCAGAACATTATTGGCAACAGACCCCTCATTTCACGGTTTGAATGTTAAAGCACGCCGTCAAGCCGTTGTAAGACATTGCCTATTCGTGCAGGGTTAAGCTTCTTACAGAATGCCTTATTCTCCGAAAAACTCACCAGCTGTATCGAGAGTATAACACCGTGTTCAGCGGTACAAACTAGTTCACATTTTAGTGGCCAGCACATAAACTTCAGCACTATGACTGTGTGCTCAGAGAAAGAAATTAGCACTCGTTTCAGCCACGGGAACGTTAACTTCATGTATGTATTAGATGCTCGATAATCAAACCGATCGAGAACATTACCACCATCGTCGAAAATCGGACAGCTAAGTCAATAGCTACACCTCTCCGGTGATTCCGAAAGTCAAACCACGTACTCCTGTAGGTAATTCGCTGAAGTGCATTGGAAATAGACACCTGAATTCACGGTCTGTGTAATAATGCAGACCGTCAAACCGTTGTAGAACGTAACCTATTTGTATAGAGCCAACCGGACTACCAGAGGCGCTACATTCCGGGATTATCTCCCGCTTCATCGAGAATATAACTTCCTGCTCGGAGAAGGTATTTAGTATCCATTTCAGTGCCGGGTTCTTTAACTTCATGTGTGATCTAGAAGACGGAGCGTCAAACCGAGCAACAACGTTGTCACCTTCTGGGAGAGACAAACGTCTCAGTCAGTAGCGACTCCTATCCTGTGCTTTCGCGTGTCATACTAGGTATTCCAGCAGCGAATCCGCTGAACTGTATTTGCAATAGAGCCCTTAATTCACGGTTTGAGTATTAAAGGAGAGCTTCAAACCGTTTGAGAAGGTTACCAATTCCTGTCAAGTGAATCGTTTTACTGAAGACCTTACCCTCCGAAAAACTAACCCGCTGTACCGAGGGCATACCATTGTGGTCAGTGGGACGAATAAGCATTCGTTTTAGCGACGTGCACATTAATTTCATGTATGAATTAGACGGACGATGGACAAACCGCTTGAAACCGTTAAGACATTCTGTGACATTCGAACGGCTAAGTTAGTAGCATCAGGCAAACTGCGATTCCGAGAGTCAAACCAGTGATTCCAGTAGTAAATCCGCTGAAGTTGTAGTACGTTACCTATTGGTAAAGAGTCAAACATTTTACCGGTGGCCATAGAATCCCAGAAAGGGTCCGGCTGTATCGGGAGTATGAATTCGTGATCAGAGATACAAATATGCATACGTTTTAGTGACGGGCACATTAACTTGATGTATGAATTAGAAGATCGAGTGCCAAACAGTGTGAGAATGTTACCACCTTATTGGAGAGTCAATAGCTTCACTTGAACTTGTGATTGCGAGAGTCAAGCCTGGTATTCCACGAGTAAATCAGCTGAACAGTATTGGTAACAGACACCGCAGTTCACGGTATAAATATTAACATACAGAGTCAAACCGTCGTAGAACGTTACTTATTGGCATTGTGTCGTACAATTTACCGAAAGACTTACCGTACGAGAACCGAACACGCTGTATCGAGAGGATATCTTCGTGTTCAGAGAAAGAAATTAGTATCCATTTTTGCCACGGGCACCGTAACGTCATGTACGGATAAGAATATCCAGTGGTAAACCGATCGACATTGTTAGGTACATTTTTGCCGGCCGACCGGCTAAGCCAAACGCTTCACCTATCTTATGATTCCAGGAATGAAACCAAGTATTCCGAAAGTAAATCCCCAGTACAGCATTGGCAATAGACACTCCAATTCGCCGTATCTATATTAAAGTTCTGAAACGAACCGTTTGAGCACGTTAGCTATTGGTATATAGTCAAACCTTTTACAGAGGACCATACCATCCCAGAACATAACCCGCTGTATCGAGAGTATAATTTCGTGTTCAGAGAAACAAACTAGTATACATTTTAGTGACGGGTACCATAATTTCATGTATGCGTCAGAAGATTGAGAGTCAAATTGTTGGTGATCGTTACCAACTTACTTGAGAGTCGCACAGCTTAGTCAATAGCTTCACCAACCTAGTGATACTGAGAGTCGAAGCAGGTATTCCGAGAGCAATTCCGCTGACCAATTTTGGCAATAGCCACCTTTGTTCACGGTTTGAATGAATGAAAATGTTTTACTGAATGCCTTACCCCCGAAAGCATAACCCGCTGTATAGTGCGTATAACGTGCTGTTGTGAGAAGCAAATTAGTATTCATTTTAAAGACTGGCACGTTAATATCATGTATGAAATAGAAGATCGAGGGGCAACCCCTTTGGGAACGTTACCTCATTCCTTTGGGATCGAACGTCTAAGTCAATAGCTTCAACTATCCTGTGATTCGGAAATTCAAACCAGGTATTCCGGGCGTAAATCCGCTTTACAGTAGTGAATTTAGACATCCTATCTCGTGGTATAAATATTAAACTGCAGAGTCAATCCGTTGTCGAGCATTACGAATTGGTATAACGTCATACTCTGTTACCGAAGACCTTACCCTCCAAGTACAAAGCCTGCCGTATCGACAGTATAGCTTCAGGTTCAGATATACAAATATCTGTATATTTTAGTGAGGGGCACCTTATTTTCATGTATGAATTACAAGATGCAGGATCAAACCTTTCGAGAACGTTACCATCCCCTTTGATAGTCGAACCGCTGTGTCAATAGCTTTATGTATCTTGCGACTCCAAGAGCCAAACCAGGTGCTCCGGGAGTAATTGCGTTGAACCGTTTTGGCAGTATACATCTTAATTCATGGTTTGAATATGGCGGCAAACCTTCAAACCATTGTAGAACGTTACCAATTGCTATATAGTCAATCATTTTACTGAAAGTCATACCGTGCGAGGAGCTAACCCGCCGTATCGAGAGTATAACTTCGTGTTTAGAGAAACACATTAGTATACATTGTA
>NW_027469850.1:0-58322 GCF_051020765.1 Lasioglossum baleicum | reverse complement strand
CATACCGAAAAGAGTGTTAGCAGTAATTGTATAGCGTCTGTACGACATCAGGTGTATTCGATGTCGGAAATAAAATTAGCATTGAGCCCGTACGACGATAAGCGATATATTTGTAATAATTTGATCAATACTCTTCCTTGGGGGCATTACAGTATCGATTGAGAAATTTTATCTATAAAAAGAAAAAAAGTATGGAGACGCATCCTATGAAAACATTATATTCTATGCGCTTCAGATTGGGAAGTAGGAGGATTGTTTTGTAAATAAAAAAATACATCTTAATTCAAAATGCTTTTTATTATAAAAAAAATTTTATTACATTAAGTAGGATTGAGTAGTAGATTGAGAAGTATGAGGGATTGTTTTTAAATAAATCATAATTAAAAAAAATGATTTTTATTATAAAAAATTTTTTACATTTTTGAAATTTTTAAAACATTACTTCAAAATATTGACTGGGTTGAGGGATTCCTTTTTTTATGATACAAATTATTGCTCATTGATGTCCTGAAAAGAAAAAAAGTTTTTTAATATTAATCATTTTTTTTATTAATAAATATAAAAATTATTTTTAAGTGTTAATTATTAATAAATATAAAAATTGGTAACTTACGCACCATATCTAATGGAATATCAATTGTGGCAAACGCGTCCCATTCATCAGCACTATGCCTCACGGCATACTGCCATCCCCTGATGAACGCTGTTCGCTCCTCCTCCGTGTTGAAAATCTGTAATAATATTTATTAATTAAAATATCTTTAATAAAATATTATTTATTTCTTTATACTTACCATCAACTCCAAATACCCACTGAGGGAAACTTCAGCCTCAATAACTAGGTATAACATCTTGAAATGTGCTTGGACATTGCCAACACCCATTGTTTTATACAAGTACCCCCTCCGGAAAAGATGCAATGAAATCTCGTGAGATTAGAAAAGACGTTTCGTTGCAGTAGATAATGAAATCTGAACTCGCGAAATTCAATCAGTGCTAATCGAGAGAACTGATGTGACCAGATGTTTTGACCTGGTAACTCCAAACCGTTAAAGAACGCCACTACTACAGCTTGCTAGATTAGAAAAGTCTCATAGAGGAAAGACAAAATTCCTCAGACTTTACAAGTCAACATCAACCGCGAAAGGATGCTGTTACAGATTATAAAACGCTCCTCTTACAATGATATGGATAAGAACCGTAAAACATCTGGGGCACAATTCCACATGCGGCAAAAAGATAAGGGGAAACTCTATACCACTCTGAAAAAAAAGTGAAGTAGAAATTCTCTCGGTGATGTAGGATTGTGTTCAGATGTTTCCCCAGCTTGACAACTCAGCATCAGCAGCGAAATAATGCTGTTACAGATTATGAAACGCACCTCTTGCAATGATATGAATAAGAATCATGAAGCACGTTCGAGGGTACAATCCTACATGCGGTAAAAAGATAAGGGGGAAACTCTATACCACTCTGAAAAAGTGGAGTAGAAACTCTCTCGAGGGGTGGTACAGCGCTATTGCAAGGATGAGGATTGTTTTTAAATAAAAAATCATTCACATAATTTTTATTTGATAAAGTATATATTTTTTGTACAAGCGTTTTTTAAGTAATTTTTTGAACAATGTTCGTTAGTGGATTGTATTCCATGATACGGTCATGTATTATTAAGCAGTAGGCTGTTGTCGATGGGGGGACGTCGGTTCGACATTCAAATTCAATTCGCACGTCAACCGTAGCATTTTTTAACACTTCGTTTTGTCGAGAACAATCGAGAACGACGAGTGGACCGTATTGCAAGAAATCCGTGACATCGAGTAGCGCTTCACCGTTTCCATAGTATGATTCTTGGAATTTTGCATACATGTCATAGAGCAACGCGTATTTACCTTTCTCGAAATCGATATTTAGATCATCGTATGGATAGGTTTCAGAGTTCAAGTAAAGTCGAATATTTGTCAATGCACAATGATCGAATCGTGTAGCCGTTTTCATTAAGTTGTTCTTTCGATTGGTTTGCAAAGCGAATATCACGTATCGAGGTTTTTCCATTTGTAGAGCCGTTTTTATCGCCCATGTATGCTTCGTAGTTGTGTGTAGTAGAGGATATTCGTACAGATCCCACGATCGAAAGGTCATGTCGATTGGTCTGTCGCTGTCTAAAATCTGTAGCATGGACAGCTTATGTACTTCATCCAATGTGACGTGAGGCATTCGCCATTGAATTTTGTATAGATTCAGAATAGGTTTCGCGTTGTTGGAAGGACTGTACAACGCATTCGCGTCGGTACGCGAGCGAATCAAAATTAATTCGTGCCGAGCATTTATCACGATGCGTTTGTAGTCTTCGCAGAAGCCTAATAAAACACTCATAGGTACGCAAAAGTTGAAATATATTGCAGCCGTGGCCGTTGCAGTCTGCTTCTGTCCATCATCACCATACAGCCAACCAGCGTTGGACAATGCGCTGCTTCTCGTTCTAGACAGACTCACATAATTCTTCAAAGTTGTCGTCGCGCCAGGATTTCTGGACCGATCAATTTCCACTCCATTCAATTCATAGCGTATTTCCTCAAACATAAACGCAACAGTATTGTTCTCGAGAGTTACCGTATCGATGTGGGATTCTCCTTCAACCGGTAATTCGAGTTTTCCTGGTAAACTAAGTTTTCCCTCAACGTATAGGAAGCTTTTACATGGGAGCGTGTATAGGTCTTGTTGTTGAATGGGTATCCTTATCTCATCACTGTTTTCAAACGTTGTGTTAGCATACGGATTGTATGTGTGCAGCTCAATCTTCGTTATGCGATTGTCGAAGATTGGCGCTTCGGAGATGTTCAAAATGTCATCAAACATGATCTTTCACTTTTTAACAATAAAGCCCAAAGATTGTAGATACTTTGCGTTTTTCACAGTTAATTTCTTACGAATCGTCAACCTTTTTTCTGCGGTTAGTTTCTTGCTGTTGTTACCGATGCTGTTGTTCAATGTATGGAATACCGTATTATGAATTAGCATTGCTTCGTCGCGCGTGTAGTCGCACCGTGATTTCTTCACCTCGAAAATCAATCAAACGTCCGGATTGATCAACTATGCGAATGGTTAAATCGTCAATTACTCGTGCAACGATTGGAAGGTAAATGACTCGCGCAGGCGTTTCCGACAATTTATATCCTGGTGGTACCTGAGGCGCGAACTCATGTATCGTGTGAACGAGTTTACCATTGTCGTACGATCCGGTGGTTATGTTACATTCCACTCGTACGATATTCACGCTGATGATATTCACTGGTGTGTTCGATGTATGCCACACGTTTGGTGGTAAAACATGATCTATGGAAAATCCTAGGATGGATCCCACGTTGCCAGGCTTTGCAAAGTTTATTTGATAGTTGCTTTTAATTTCACTTTTCATGGTGTTGTTGTTCGCCCGTAAGACCAGCGGATATTCTGAGGCGGCAGTCTCATCGACATTTTTTGGAGGATATCGCGCGCATATTTCACGCCTCAAGTACGCGTTGATTGCATCCAATTCGTATGAACCGTCGGGGATGATGATCTCCTCATCTTTTTCACCGAAGTAGAATCTATTGTTTCCAATGTTGGCGCTGATGTTCGGTATCGTATAATAAGTTTGCAAATCGAGCAATCCCAGCTCATATTCGCCATTGCTCAGATCTATGGGGGGAAAGTACTTTGATGATAGTATGCTGCTTCTTCCCGACAATGTAAACGTAAATGACTTTTTCGCATACATCGTGTAGAGAGACTCTTTCCAGGGTCTTTTATTCTCGGAGAAATTTCGCACACAATTGACCACACACGCTTTCGTCGTAGTTTTGAAAACGTTCGTGGTTATATAAGATCGCCACGTTCGCGCCGAAATAGTGAATCAACTCAATCGGCGGTTGAAGATTTCCAAAACTATCAAAGTATTTGACACGCGAGCCGTGTTTTATATAGGCGACCCAGTGCGTTCCCGGTCCACGACTATTATCTAGATTGACTATACCTCGCTCGTTTACCCACGCACGCAGCGGTAAATCGTCACGCATAAAAACTCCACGAAAATACGGTAATCCTTTACACATGACCATCAATTCGATATCTGTCGTCGTGTTGTCCTTCTTCGTTGTTTTTTTTTTTTTTCCTTCAAACCTTTTCCATGCTTATACGGTGCGAGATGTATCCCACGACCCTCCATGGCTCGATTGTGTCGCTCCGCTTCTTGTAATTGTTTCTTAGCAGCTTTTGCAGCGTTTATAGCTTTGACTACCCCCGCGGCACCACCCGTCAATGCGCCTATAGCCGACAAAGCGGGTAACAGCAACGGTAGAAAACCACCACGTTTGGCGATCGGGAGAATTCGTTTAGTTGTTTTTTTTTTCTTTTCACCTTTTTTCTTTATCAAACCCATGCCCAATTTCGTTTTAGCTTTCATGGCTGCCAACACTGCAGTCGCGGACACCTTCTCTCCCAAAGTTGCGTCTCCGGACGTTATCCGATGCAGTGCTCGATCAGCCAAAACGTGATCGGCCTTGTGACGATTTTCAAGATCTTTGTATCGCGAATACGCTATATCGTGCTCTCGACAGGCTGTATCCAACGGATTGATTCCTCGATCCCCACGAGCTAATCGCGCAGTCAGTTTCGTACCAGGACCGCAGAATTGATATCCAGGTATATGCAATTCAAACGGTAGCGCGTTTATAGCTCTGTTTAAAAACCCCTTGCCCGTATGCGAACCGAGTGAATGATGATTCATAAGCTATTTTGCCTACTATCTCTTTTAAAAAGAACACGTTCGGGGGAGGGGAGTGACTGATACCTACGGTGTTCGAGCTCTCATATAAATACTACCTCCCCTCCCTCATCGAATCAATCAAATCATGCATTTTGTAAGGCAATCTTTGGATATTCGTGTTCCAACGTGTCGCGCGTTCGACGATTGTGACGAGACGATGCGAAAACATGGATCATTGTTACCAGGCAATGTACGATGTGTCATAAGCGGTCCGTCAGGATGCGGTAAAACAAACGTTATGATCAGCCTGCTGGAGAGTGCGAACGGACTACGATTTGCAAACGTTTATGTATACTCAAAATCGCTGAATCAGCCAAAATATCAATACTTGAGCAAACTGTTCTCATCCGTGGGGAAGGATGTAGGCTACTTCGCGTTCACAGACAACGCTGACGTAATACCCCCCGCAGAGGTACGGCCCGATTCGATATTTATCTTCGACGATGTGGCGTGTGACGAGCAGGATATCATGAGAGAGTATTTTGCGATGGGTAGACATTCACACGTCGATTGCTTCTACTTGGGTCAGTCGTATGCGAGAATACCTAAACATTTAATTCGTGACAATGCCAATCTACTGGTTTTGTTCAAACAGGATACCATGAACTTGCGTCACATTCATCAGGATCATGTAAATACCGATATGTCGTTTGAAACGTTTAGCGCGTTATGTGTAAATTGTTGGCGAAAGAAGTATGGATTTCTCGTAATCGATAAAGACAGTCCTACAAATCGCGGTCGTTACAGACGTGGATTTAACGAGTTTGTCATACTGTAACGAGTACAGTTGCTCGGTAAGGGTGGTTGGTGCTGTATCGTGGGCTGTAAATCTCTCTTGCGCTTCCAATATGTCAGCTCAAAAGGAAAAGAACGAAAAGCTGCGAGCTTCAGTCGTGAATGAAATAGCGAAGACCAGTGATACCATACGTAAAAAGTATTTAGCGTTGAAAGTTGGGAAAATGATGGCCGAGACGAATTTGCGAACGACTTTACAGCCAATCGTTGAACCGTTGAAACAGCTAGTTCAAAATACATCTACTGTTGAACCGGATAGTGACACCACGTTCTCGGATATTAAGGAAACACCACCACCGTCCCCCCATACAAAAAAAAGAAGATTCTCGGATATTAGGGGAATGACGCCATCATCATCTATGAAAAAAAGAAGAAGAATAAAGAAGAAAAAGAATGTTGAAGTAACGCTCGCTGACGATGAGATCGAGTCAACGATGTCGCAACAGGATACTTTCGAATCACCGAGCACGGTATCTTTGGAATCTTCAATGCGTAATATTTTTGAAAATCCAGAAACTCATCGAGAGGAAAATCAACATCTAACCGAGAATTTCGGACCTTTGGCGCGTGAATATTTAGAAAAATTTTTTACCGGATCAATGAAAAATTCCGACAACGTGTTCGGGGTATATTTCCAGGACAATAAACTGATGTTGGGAAATTCAGCGTTTGAAGTGAACAGCAATGACGATATCATCATTAACGGAGTAAGGTATGAGGGGACTCATGGTCTTTATGAATTAATATTCAACAGAGTACCCGACAAGCAGTTGTACACCGAGGATGATAAGAATGTGTACAAAAGAATTCTCATTCTCACGCAAGCGCATCGACGTGGGAATCAGCTAAAGGGAAACAAAGGTTATAAGTATAAGAAAATTATAGGACCGATGTTTTCGTCACGTGGTGGGAAGGGGATACAACTTCCAACTTCTATGCGTGTGACTAACAATCCGATTGATTACGTGCATTGGGATGATCCAAACGAACTCGTCGATCGTGTGAAATTGTTAACCGCTTCGAAGAATGCCGGACATTCCAACCATAACAATGAAATAATGTCAATAATCGAAGAACTTCGTGAAGCCGGTATAATTATAAATTAAAGCGCGTGCATTCATTGAGTTAGTGATGAATGAAATGTCAATTGGTACAGCTCGATAGAATGCGCATTCGTCTTAATTGTTGTAAAACGAATCAAACAATATCCTCGGGGGAGGACAACGGTGAAAGCTGGAACTTGAGATTTCAAAGTCTATGGATAAAACTGGATGAGATATTTCAACGAATACTGTGGATTGAAGAGCGGGTCAAACAGTTGTATGAGTTGACGATAAGTGAAGAAAAAGACTAGCTTGAAATAATGTCTATCGACAAATTTGGTATGGTGTTTCGCGAAGCGAACAAACCCGAGTCAAATGTTTCTTCGATTTTCTATCCCGGCGTTTTTAAAAGTTATGTGCATGATAATGCTATATGTTTAAATGATGACGCTAAATTGTATGATGCGAAAGGTATGAGGATCGGACGCGTGGCGAATCCTGAAGCAAACGATCATGTTGCAACCAAAGTATACGTGGACACGCTTAACGTGAAGCTTGAGTCCGAGATTGTGAAGAAACTGGTCAAAGAACTGAAAACCGCTAAAGAGACGATAAAGTCTGAAATATTAGCTGAACAGAATGAAAAACTGATCAAAGACCTGAAAACCATTAAAGAAACGATAAAGTCTGAAATACTGGCTATGATACAAGGCATTCGATATGATGTAAATGAAAATATGAAATCAACTGATATCAATGAGACCTTGAAGGAGAAAGTAAAAAGAAGACGAGTTTGAAATATTGACAAGAAACGTGTCGACGGTCCTTGAGGGGAATCCATGGATAGCAATCATCATACATGAACATACTGTACAAGATGTATCTGTACCTGTTCCTGTACCTGTCTGTAGCTGTTCCTGTACCTGTCTGTAGCTGTTCCTATACCTGTCTGTAGTTGTTCCTGTACCTGTCTGTACCTGTCCATACCTGTCTGTAGCTGTTCCTGTACCTGTCTGTAGCTGTTCATGTACCTGTCTATACCTGTCTGTAGCTGTTCCTATACCTGTCTGTAGCTGTTCATGTACCTGTCTATACCTGTCTGTAGCTGTTCCTATACCTGTCTGTAGCTGTTCCTGTACCTGTCTGTACCTGTCTGTAGCTGTATCTGTACCTGTCTGTACCTGTACCTGTATTATCAATATTAAGTAGCATTTATCGAGTCATCAAGTTATCATAAAAATCATCAACCTTGAGAGAAAAAGTGAGGGGATGGAAATATAACTGAAGATTTTAAGAAAAGTATATATGAGGTAAAGACTCTATTGAAAAGCGAGTTGAGTAGCGACAGCAAGAGACGATACGCGTAGCTTTCAACGAGTTGGATAGCTGAATCAGTCATCGCTTCAATAGTTGAATTGAAAAGTGAATAATCGGTTAATGAGAGAGCGCTACAAGAACGATGATGAGTAAAGAAAACGTGGTGGAAGAACTGCATGCTCCGGCGAGACGTTTTTACCCGCGTAGACGTGTAATCGTGCGAGGATTCGATGATCTTTGGCAAGCCGATATCGTTGAAGTTCAAAAATATGCACGAGACAATGGAGGGCATCGATATATTCTCACGATAATCGATGTATTTAGCAAATATGCATGGACGGTTCCTTTGAAGAGTAAAAATGCGAGCGACGTGTGCAAAGCTTTCGCGTCAGCGTTGAAGGAAGATGGTAGAGTCCCGAATAACTTGCAGACCGACATGGGGAAAGAATTCTACAATACAACGTTTCAAGATTATCTAAAGAGTCGTAACATACATCATTATTCTACATTTAGCACTATGAAAGCTTCCGTCGTGGAACGTTTCAATCGCACGCTGAAGAATAGCATGTGGAAATTTTTCTCATTGAGTGGAAAATATCGCTGGATCGATGCGCTTCCCACGTTGACTGAGGGCTACAATAATCGAAAACATCGTACAATCCGCATGCGACCTGTCGACGTGAGCCGTAAAAATGCTGGACACCTTCTGTCCACCGTGTACAGCATCGTGAAGATTGCTGGTCCTGCCAAATTCAAGGTTGATGATCGTGTGCGTGTCAGCAAGTTTAAAACCTTATTCAACAAAGGATACACGCCAAACTGGTCAACTGAAATATTCAAGATTATCGCGGTAAAACGAACGAATCCTGTCACATATCTCTTAGTCGACTCTACGAACAAACCTATCGCCGGAGGATTTTATGAACATGAGATACGTGCGGCAAAATATCCTGATATATACTTAGTTGAAAAAATATTACGCAGAAAAGGAAATAAAGTATATGTGAAATGGCTGGGAATGGATGCGTCACATAATTCGTGGATATCTAAAACGAATATACTTTAATTATATTTTTTCTACTTGTATTTTTTAGTTATGATAATTAATTTTTGTAAAACGACTATACTTATTATATTGTGATAATTCTGCTTCATTTCTCTGTAGGAATTGTATGTAATGTTGTAATAAAAAAAAATATAAAAGAGGTATTCTTGAATAATTTTATTTTTAAAATAATGTATTGTTACAAAAGACAATTTTCACACAACATTAATATTTTAACCTATCCGTTTTTTGTGCCTCGACTGCAATGATATTAGTGCATGAAGCCACCAGTTCACAATCAATCAATGAACTTTGATCAAAAAATTCGCTCTCGACAATCGCTTTCACGATATTCTTCGCGTTGGTATCCCTCACCACAATGACAAAATTCATAAATTTATCGGTAATCGTGGGAACATTGCCGATCAGCCATGAATACATGTTGTGTATGCAGAATTCGAGATTGTATAAGTTACGCATAGTTTTTTCCGTGATGTATAGAGCTGTGAACTGATTCGACAATTTCACTAGATTCATACCATTGAGATTAACTATTTGCAATGTTAAATCATCACTCATTTTTTTACACTGTTTCTGCATAGAAAGTAAATTGGAAATACACTCCTTCGTGCGCAACAACTCTGTCCATGCATCCCGGGAAAATGTGATCTCGTTACCACGGTTATCCCCCATAGTTAGTTCCACACAAATATCATCGCCAACGTGTACACCAATTTCGAGATATTTAAAATAATTGCCAGCTATGGAATATCTTCGACTCAAGATTCTGTGCAAACTACTCGATGATTGTGAAATGGAGTCGCTGTTGTCAAAACTCCTGCAACAGATTTTTTTTTTTAAAGAATTAGATGTTTTTCAAAATTTTTTTTTCACAAGTTTTTCATCTTTCTACTTACATATTATTTAGTCTCCTCTTTTTGTGTGACTCCTCGATGCTTGAATGATCACATTCAGTGAGCGGATGATTGTTGTAATACATCATGCTTTTTTCGTGTTGATTGTCTCGATCTGACGCGCAACGCTTGGAATACAATGTTCTTATAGGATGCATTGGCCCCCACCTTTTTACATTTTCTTAGAAAGGGGGCGGTGCCTAACAGCTTTGTCCTTGGCCTAGATGACGTAATGCTTGTGCAATACCATTAAGTGATGACTCAGCAGCTCTGTCCTTGGCCTAGATGACGTAAGAAAGAAGGGGGTATGACTCAGCAGCTCTGCCTTTGACCTAGATGACGTAAGAAAGAAGGGGGCGGTGCCTAACAGCTCTGTCCTTGGCCTAGATGACGTAACGCTTGTGCAATACCAAAGGAGTATCATCTTTCATAGGGATTGTCCCCCCTCCCCGCGAAAAAATATGATGCAATAAAATATGATGTAATATATGCTTGCGCAATACCGCTCTGCGGTACCACCCCTTAAGTGATGACTCAGCAGCTCTGTCCTTGGCCTAGATGACGTCAGAAAGAAGGGGGCGGTGCCTAACAGCTCTGTCCTTGACCTAGATGACGTAATGCTTGTGCAATACCATTAAGTGATGACTCAGCAGCTCTGTCCTTGGCCTAGATGACGTAAGAAAGAAGGGGGCGGTGCCTAACAGCTCTGTCCTTGGCCTAGATGACGTCAGAAAGAAGGGGGCGGTGCCTAACAGCTTTGTCCTTGGCCTAGATGACGTAAGAAAGAAGGGGGCGGTGCCTAACAGCTTTGTCCTTGGCCTAGATGACGTCAGAAAGAAGGGGGCGGTGCCTAACAGCTTTGTCCTTGGCCTAGATGACGTAATGCTTGTGCAATGCGGTACCGCTCTCCCGTGAATTGGAAAGTTCCTCAGAACCGCCTGAATTGGGAAGTGATCCAGAACCCGCCTATATATCCTACTCATAACGCATAACGCACAACGCACAACGCACAACGCACAACGCATAACGCATAACGCATAACGCATAACGCATAACGCATAACGCATAACGCATAACGCATAACGCATAACGCATAACGCATAACGCATAACGCATAACGCATAACGCATAACGCATAACGCATAACGCATAACGCATAACGCATAACGCATAACGCATAACGCATAACGCATAACGCATAACGCATAACGCATAACGCATAACGCATAACGCATAACGCATAACGCATAACGCATAACGCATAACGCATAACGCATAACGCATAACGCATAACGCATAACGCATAACGCATAACGCATAACACATAGCGCATAACGCATTATGCAAAAGTCATAATGCATAAAGCATAACGCATAACGCATAACGCATAACGCATAACGCATAACGCATAACGCATAACGCATAACGCATAACGCATAACGCATAACGCATAACGCATAACGCATAACGCATAACGCATAACGCATAACGCATAACGCATAACGCATAACGCATAACACATAGCGCATAACGCATTATGCAAAAGTCATAATGCATAAAGCATAACGCATAACGCATAACGCATAACGCATAACGCATAACGCATAACGCATAACGCATAACGCATAACGCATAACGCATAACGCATAACGCATAACGCATAACGCATAACGCATAACGCATAACGCATAACGCATAACGCATAACGCATAACGCATAACGCATAACGCATAACGCATAACGCATAACGCATAACGCATAACGCATAACGCATAACGCATAACACATAGCGCATAACGCATTATGCAAAAGTCATAATGCATAAAGCATAACGCATAACGCATAACGCATAACGCATAACGCATAACGCATAACGCATAACGCATAACGCATAACGCATAACGCATAACGCATAACGCATAACGCATAACGCATAACGCATAACGCATAACGCATAACGCATAACGCATAACGCATAACGCATAACGCATAACGCATAACGCATAACGCATAACGCATAACGCATAACGCATAACGCATAACGCATAACGCATAACGCATAACGCATAACGCATAACGCATAACGCATAACGCATAACGCATAACGCATAACGCATAACGCATAACGCATAACGCATAACACATAGCGCATAACGCATTATGCAAAAGTCATAATGCATAAAGCATAACGCATAACGCATAACGCATAACGCATAACGCATAACGCATAACGCATAACGCATAACGCATAACGCATAACGCATAACGCATAACGCATAACGCATAACGCATAACGCATAACGCATAACGCATAACGCATAACGCATAACGCATAACGCATAACACATAGCGCATAACGCATTATGCAAAAGTCATAATGCATAAAGCATAACGCATAACGCATAACGCATAACGCATAACGCATAACGCATAACGCATAACGCATAACGCATAACGCATAACGCATAACGCATAACGCATAACGCATAACGCATAACGCATAACGCATAACGCATAACGCATAACGCATAACGCATAACGCATAACGCATAACGCATAACGCATAACGCATAACGCATAACGCATAACGCATAACACATAGCGCATAACGCATTATGCAAAAGTCATAATGCATAAAGCATAACGCATAACGCATAACGCATAACGCATAACGCATAACGCATAACGCATAACGCATAACGCATAACGCATAACGCATAACGCATAACGCATAACGCATAACGCATAACGCATAACGCATAACGCATAACGCATAACGCATAACGCATAACGCATAACGCATAACGCATAACGCATAACGCATAACGCATAACGCATAACGCATAACGCATAACGCATAACGCATAACGCATAACGCATAACGCATAACGCATAACGCATAACGCATAACGCATAACGCATAACGCATAACGCATAACGCATAACGCATAACGCATAACGCATAACGCATAACGCATAACGCATAACGCATAACGCATGACGCATAACGCATAACGCATAACGCATAACGCATAACGCATAACGCATAACGCATGACGCATAACGCATAACGCATAGCCCATAACGCATAACACATAGCGCATAACGCATTATGCAAAAGTCATAATGCATAAAGCATAACGCATAACGCATAACGAATAACGCATAACGCATAACGCATAACGCATAACGCATAACGCATAACGCATAACGCATAACGCATAACGCATAACGCATAACGCATAACGCATAACGCATAACGCATAACGCATAACGCATAACGCATAACGCATAACGCATAACGCATAACGCATAACGCATAACGCATAACGCATAACGCATAACGCATAACGCATAACGCATAACGCATAACGCATAACGCATAACGCATAACGCATAACGCATAACGCATAACGCATAACGCATAACGCATAACGCATAACGCATAACGCATAACGCATAACGCATAACGCATAACGCATAACGCATAACGCATAACGCATAACGCATAACGCATAACGCATAACGCATAACGCATAACGCATAACGCATAACGCATAACGCATAACGCATAACGCATAACGCATAACGCATAACGCATAACGCATAACGCATAACGCATAACGCATAACGCATAACGCATAACGCATAACGCATAACGCATGACGCATAACGCATAACGCATAGCCCATAACGCATAACACATAGCGCATAACGCATTATGCAAAAGTCATAATGCATAAAGCATAACGCATAACGCATAACGCATAACGCATAACGCATAACGCATAACGCATAACGCATAACGCATAACGCATAACGCATAACGCATAACGCATAACGCATAACGCATAACGCATAACGCATAACGCATAACGCATAACGCATAACGCATAACGCATAACGCATAACGCATAACGCATAACGCATAACGCATAACGCATAACGCATAACGCATAACGCATAACGTATGACGCATAACGCATAACGCATAACGCATAGCCCATAACGCATAACACATAGCGCATAACGCATTATGCAAAAGTCATAATGCATAAAGCATAACGCATAACGCAAAACGCATAACGCATAACGCATAACGCATAACGCATAACGCATAACGCATAACGCATAACGCATAACGCATAACGCATAACGCATAACGCATAACGCATAACGCATAACGCATAACGCATAACGCATAACGCATAACGCATAACGCATAACGCATAACGCATAACGCATAACGCATAACGCATAACGCATAACGCATAACGCATAACGCATAACGCATAACGCATAACGCATAACGCATAACGCATAACGAATAACGCATAACGCATAACGCATAACGCATAACGCATAACGCATAACGCATAACGCATAACGCATAACGCATAACGCATGACGCATAACGCATAACGCATAACGCATAGCCCATAACGCATAACACATAGCGCATAACGCATTATGCAAAAGTCATAATGCATAAAGCATAACGCATAACGCATAACGCATAACGCATAACGCATAACGCATAACGCATAACGCATAGCCCATAACGCATAACACATAGCGCATAACGCATTATGCAAAAGTCATAATGCATAAAGCATAACGCATAACGCATAACGCATAACGCATAACGCATAACGCATAACGCATAACGCATAACGCATAACGCATAACGCATAACGCATAACGCATAACGCATAACGCATAACGCATAACGCATAACGCATAACGCATTACGCATAACGCATAACGCATAACGCGTAACGCATAACGCATAACGCATAACGCATAACGCATAACGCATAACGCATAACGCATAACGCATAACGCATAACGCATAACGCATAACGCATATCGCATAACGCATAACGCATAACGCATAACGCATAACGCATAACGCATAACGCATAACGCATAACGCATAACGCATAACGCACAACGCACAACGCACAACGCACAACGCACAACGCATAACGCATAACGCATAACGCATAACGCATAACGCATAACGCATAACGCATAACGCATAACGCATAACGCATAACGCATAACGCATAACGCATAACGCATAACGCATAACGCATAACGCATAACGCATAACGCATAACGCATAACGCATAACGCATAACGCATAACGCATAACGCATAACGCATAACGCATAACGCATAACGCATAACGCATAACGCATAACGCATAACGCATAACGCATAACGCATAACGCATAACGCATAACGCATAACGCATAACGCATAACGCATAACGCATAACACATAGCGCATAACGCATTATGCAAAAGTCATAATGCATAAAGCATAACGCATAACGCATAACGCATAACGCATAACGCATAACGCATAACGCATAACGCATAACGCATAACGCATAACGCATAACGCATAACGCATAACGCATAACGCATAACACATAGCGCATAACGCATTATGCAAAAGTCATAATGCATAAAGCATAACGCATAACGCATAACGCATAACGCATAACGCATAACGCATAACGCATAACGCATAACGCATAACGCATAACGCATAACGCATAACGCATAACGCATAACGCATAACGCATAACGCATAACGCATAACGCATAACGCATAACGCATAACGCATAACGCATAACGCATAACACATAGCGCATAACGCATTATGCAAAAGTCATAATGCATAAAGCATAACGCATAACGCATAACGCATAACGCATAACGCATAACGCATAACGCATAACGCATAACGCATAACGCATAACGCATAACGCATAACGCATAACGCATAACGCATAACGCATAACGCATAACGCATAACGCATAACGCATAACGCATAACGCATAACGCATAACGCATAACGCATAACGCATAACGCATAACGCATAACGCATAACGCATAACGCATAACGCATAACGCATAACGCATAACGCATAACGCATAACGCATAACGCATAACGCATAACGCATAACGCATAACGCATAACGCATAACGCATAACGCATAACGCATAACGCATAACGCATAACGCATAACGCATAACGCATAACGCATAACGCATAACGCATAACGCATAACGCATAACGCATAACGCATAACGCATGACGCATAACGCATAACGCATAACGCATAACGCATAACGCATAACGCATAACGCATGACGCATAACGCATAACGCATAGCCCATAACGCATAACACATAGCGCATAACGCATTATGCAAAAGTCATAATGCATAAAGCATAACGCATAACGCATAACGAATAACGCATAACGCATAACGCATAACGCATAACGCATAACGCATAACGCATAACGCATAACGCATAACGCATAACGCATAACGCATAACGCATAACGCATAACGCATAACGCATAACGCATAACGCATAACGCATAACGCATAACGCATAACGCATAACGCATAACGCATAACGCATAACGCATAACGCATAACGCATAACGCATAACGCATAACGCATAACGCATAACGCATAACGCATAACGCATAACGCATAACGCATAACGCATAACGCATAACGCATAACGCATAACGCATAACGCATAACGCATAACGCATAACGCATAACGCATAACGCATAACGCATAACGCATAACGCATAACGCATAACGCATAACGCATAACGCATAACGCATAACGCATAACGCATAACGCATAACGCATAACGCATAACGCATAACGCATAACGCATAACGCATAACGCATAACGCATAACGCATAACGCATAACGCATAACGCATGACGCATAACGCATAACGCATAGCCCATAACGCATAACACATAGCGCATAACGCATTATGCAAAAGTCATAATGCATAAAGCATAACGCATAACGCATAACGCATAACGCATAACGCATAACGCATAACGCATAACGCATAACGCATAACGCATAACGCATAACGCATAACGCATAACGCATAACGCATAACGCATAACGCATAACGCATAACGCATAACGCATAACGCATAACGCATAACGCATAACGCATAACGCATAACGCATAACGCATGACGCATAACGCATAACGCATAACGCATAGCCCATAACGCATAACACATAGCGCATAACGCATTATGCAAAAGTCATAATGCATAAAGCATAACGCATAACGCAAAACGCATAACGCATAACGCATAACGCATAACGCATAACGCATAACGCATAACGCATAACGCATAACGCATAACGCATAACGCATAACGCATAACGCATAACGCATAACGCATAACGCATAACGCATAACGCATAACGCATAACGCATAACGCATAACGCATAACGCATAACGCATAACGCATAACGCATAACGCATAACGCATAACGCATAAAGCATTACGCATAACGCATAACGCATAACGCATAACGCATAACGCATAACGCATAACGCATAACGCATAACGCATAACGCATAACGCATAACGCATAACGCATAACGCATAACGCATAGCCCATAACGCATAACACATAGCGCATAACGCATTATGCAAAAGTCATAATGCATAAAGCATAACGCATAACGCATAACGCATAACGCATAACGCATAACGCATAACGCATAACGCATAACGCATAACGCATAACGCATAACGCATAACGCATAACGCATAACGCATAACGCATAACGCATAACGCATAACGCATAACGCATAACGCATAACGCATAACGCATAACGCATAACGCATAACGCATAACGCATAACGCATAACGCATAACGCATAACGCATAACGCATAACGCATAACGCATAACGCATAACGCATAACGCATAACGCATAACGCATAACGCATAACGCATAACGCATAACGCATAACGCATAACGCATAACGCATAACGCATAACGCATAACGCATAACGCATAACGCATAACTCATAACGCATAACGCTTAACGCGTAACGCATAACGCATAACGCATAACGCATAACGCATAACACATATCGCAATAACGCATAAAACATAACGCATAACACCTAACGCATAACGCACAACGCACAACGCATAACGCATAACGCATAACGCATAACGCATACACATACGCATAACGCATAACGCATAACGCACTAACGCATAACGCACAACGCACAACGCATAACGCATAACGCAGACGCATAACGCATAACGCATAACGCATAACGCATAACGCATAACGCATAACGCATAACGCATAACGCATAACGCATAACGCATACGCATACGCATAACGCATAACGCATAACGCATAACGCATAACGCATAACGCATAACGCATACGCATAACGCATAACGCATAACGCATAACGCATAACGCATAACGCATAACGCATAACGCATAACGCATAACGCATAACGCATAACGCATAACGCATAACGCATAACGCATAACGCATAACGCATACGCATAACGCATAACGCATAACGCATAACGCATAACGCATAACGCATAACGCATAACGCATAACGCATAACGCATAACGCATAACGCATAACGCATAACGCATAACGCATAACGCATAACGCATAACGCATAACGCATAACGCATAACGCATAACGCATAACGCATAACGCATAACGCATAACGCATAACGCATAACGCATAACGCATAACGCATAACGCATAACGCATAACGCATAACGCATAACGCATAACGCATACGCATAACGCATAACGCATAACGCATAACGCATAACGCATAACGCATAACGCATAACGCATGACGCATACGCATAACGCATAGCCCATAACGCATAACACATAGCGCATAACGCATTATGCAAAAGTCATAATGCATAAAGCATAACGTTAACGCATAACGCATAACGCATAACGCATACGCATAACGCATAACGCATAACGCATAACGCATAACGCATAACGCATAACGCATAACGCATAACGCATAACGCATAACGCATAACGCATAACGCATAACGCATAACGCATAACGCATAACGCATAACGCATAACGCATAACGCATAACGCATAACGCATAATGCATAACGCATGACGCATAACGCATAACGCATAACGCATAACGCATAACGCACAACGCACAACGCACAACGCACAACGCACAACGCACAACGCAACGCATAACGCATAACGCATAACGCAATAACGCATAACGCATAACGCATAACGCATAACGCATGACGCATACGCATAACGCATAACGCATAACGCATAACGCATAACGCATAACGCATAACGCATAACGCATAACGCATAACGCATAACGCATAACACATAGCGCATAACGCATTATGCAAAAGTCATAATGCATAAAGCATAACGCATAACGCATAACGCATAACGCATAACGCATAACGCATAACGCATAACGCACAACGCACAACGCACAACGCACAACGCACAACGCACAACGCACAACGCACAACGCACAACGCACAACGCACAACGCACAACGCATAACGCATAACGCATAACGCATAACGCATAACGCATAACGCATAACGCATAACGCATAACGCATAACGCATAACGCATGACGCATAACGCATAACGCATAGCCCATAACGCATAACACATAGCGCATAACGCATTATGCAAAAGTCATAATGCATAAAGCATAACGCATACGAACGCATAACGCATAACGCATAACGCATAACGCATAACGCATAACGCATAACGCATAACGCATAACGCATAACGCATAACGCATAACGCATAACGCATAACGCATAACGCATAACGCATAACGCATAACGCATAACGCATAACGCATAACGCATAACGCATAACGCATAACGCATAACGCATAACGCATAACGCATAACGCATAACGCATAACGCATAACGCATAACGCATAACGCATACGCATAACGCATAACGCATAACGCATAACGCATAACGCATAACGCATAACGCATAACGCATAACGCTTAACGCGTAACGCATAACGCATAACGCATAACGCATAACGCATAACGCATAACGCATAACGCATAACGCATAACGCATAACGCATAACGCATAACGCATAACGCATAACGCATAACGCATAACGCATAACGCATAACGCATTACTGCAAAAGCATAACGCATAACGCATAACGCATAACGCATAACGCATAACGCATAACGCATAACGCATAACGCATAACGCATAACGCATAACGCATAACGCATAACGCATAACGCATAACGCATAACACGCATAACGCATAACGCATAACGCATAACGCATAACGCATAACGCATAACGCATAACGCATAACGCATGACGCATAACGCATAACGCATAACGCAGAACGCATAACGCATAACGCATAACGCATAACGCATAACGCATAACGCATAACGCATAACGCATAACGCATAACGCATAACGCATAACGATCGCTAACGCATAACGCATAACGCATAACGCATAACGATACGCATAACGCATAACGCATAACGCATAACGCATAAGCATACGCACAACGCACAACGCACAACGCACAACGCATAACGCATAACGCATAACGCATAACGCATAACGCATAACGCATAACGCATAACGCATAACGCATAACGCATAACGCAATAACGCATAACGCATAACGCATAACGCATAACGCATAACGCATAACGCATGACGCATAACGCATAACGCATAGCCCATAACGCATAACACATAGCGCATAACGCATTATGCAAAAGTCATAATGCATAAAGCATAACGCATAACGCATAACGCATAACGCATAAGCATAACGCATAACGCATAACGCATAACGCATAACGCATAACGCATAACGCATAACGCATAACGCATAACGCATAACGCATAACGCATAACGCATAACGCATAACGCATAACGCATAACGCATAACGCATAACGCATAACGCATAACGCATAACGCATAACGCATAACGCATAACGCATAACGCATAACGCATAACGCATAACGCATAACGCATAACGCATAACGCATAACGCATAACGCATAACGCATAACGCATAACGCATAACGCATAACGCATAACACATAGCGCATAACGCATTATGCAAAAGTCATAATGCATAAAGCATAACATAACGCATAACGCATAACGCATAACGCATAACGCATAACGCATAACGCATAACGCATAACGCATAACGCATAACGCATAACGCATAACGCATAACACATAGCGCATAACGCATTATGCAAAAGTCATAATGCATAAAGCATAACGCATAACGCATAACGCATAACGCATAACGCATAACGCATAACGCATAACGCATAACGCATAACGCATAACGCATAACGCATAACGCATAACGCATAACGCATAACGCATAACGCATAACGCATAACGCATAACGCATAACGCATAACACATAACGCAATAACGCATAACGCATAACGCATAACGCATAACGCATAACGCATGACGCATAACGCATAACGCATAGCCCATAACGCATAACACATAGCGCATAACGCATTATGCAAAAGTCATAATGCATAAAGCATAACGCATAACGCATAACGCATAACGCATAACGCATAACGCATAACGCATAACGCATAACGCATAACGCATAACGCATAACGCATAACGCATAACGCATAACGCATAACGCATAACGCATAACGCATAACGCATAACGCATAACGCATAACGCATAACGCATAACGCATAACGCATAACGCATAACGCATAACGCATAACGCATAACGCATAACGCATAACGCATAACGCATAACGCATAACGCATAACGCATAACGCATAACGCATAACGCATAACGCATAACGCATAACGCATAACGCATAACGCATAACGCATAACGCATAACGCATAACGCATAACGCATAACGCATAACGCATAACGCATAACGCATAACGCATAACGCATAACACATAGCGCATAACGCATTATGCAAAAGTCATAATGCATAAAGCATAACGCATAACGCATAACGCATAACGCATAACGCATAACGCATAACGCATAACGCATAACGCATAACACATAGCGCATAACGCATTATGCAAAAGTCATAATGCATAAAGCATAACGCATAACGCATAACGCATAACGCATAACGCATAACGCATAACGCATAACGCATAACGCATAACGCATAACGCATAACGCATAACGCATAACGCATAACGCATAACGCATAACGCATAACGCATAACGCATAACGCATAACGCATAACGCATAACGCATAACGCATAACGCATAACGCATAACGCATAACGCATAACGCATAACGCATAACGCATAACGCATAACGCATAACACATAGCGCATAACGCATTATGCAAAAGTCATAACGCATAACGCATAACGCATAACACATAGCGCATAACGCATTATGCAAAAGTCATAATGCATAAAGCATAACGCATAACGCATAACGCATAACGCATAACGCATAACGCATAACGCATAACGCATAACGCATAACGCATAACGCATAACGCATAACGCATAACGCATAACGTATAACGCATAACGCATAACGCATAACGCATAACGCATAACGCATAACGCATAACGCATAACGCATGACGCATAACGCATAACGCATAGCCCATAACGCATAACGCATAACGCATAACGTATAAACCATAAGGCATAACGCATAGCCCATAACGCATAACGCATAACGCATAACGCATAACGCATAACGCATAACGCATAACGCATAACGCATAACGCATAACGCATAACGCATAACGCATAACGCATAACGCATAACGCATAACGCATAACGCATAACGCATAACGCATAACGCATAACGCATAACGCATAACGCATAACGCATAACGCATAACGCATAACGCATAACGCATAACGCATAACGCATAACGCATAACGCATAACGCATAACGCATAACGCATAACGCATAACGCATAACGCATAACGCATAACGCATAACGCATAACGCATAACGCATAACGCGTAATGCAAAACTCATAACGCATAACGCATAACGCATAACGCATAACGCATAACGCATAACGCATAACGCATAAAGCATAACGTATAAACCATAAGGCATAACGCATAGCCCATAACGCATAACGCATAACGCATAACGCATAACGCATAACGCATAACGCATAACGCATAACGCATAACGCATAACGCATAACGCATAACGCATAAAACACAACGCATAACGCATAACGCATAACGCATAACACATATCGCAATAACGCATAACACATAACGCATAACACCTAACGCATAACGCACAACGCATAACGCATAACGCATAACGCATAACGCATAACGCATAACGCATAACGCATAACGCATAACGCATAACGCATAACGCATAACGCATAACGCATAACGCATAACGCATAACGCATAACGCAATAACGCATAACGCATAACGCATAACGCATAACGCATAACGCATGACGCATAACGCATAACGCATAGCCCATAACGCATAACACATAGCGCATAACGCATTATGCAAAAGTCATAATGCATAAAGCATAACGCATAACGCATAACGCATAACGCATAACGCATAACGCATAACGCATAACGCATAACGCATAACGCATAACGCATAACGCATAACGCATAACGCATAACGCATAACGCATAACGCATAACGCATAACGCATAACGCATAACGCATAACGCATAACGCATAACGCATAACGCATAACGCATAACACATAGCGCATAACGCATTATGCAAAAGTCATAATGCATAAAGCATAACGCATAACGCATAACGCATAACGCATAACGCATAACGCATAACGCATAACGCATAACGCATAACGCATAACGCATAACGCATAACGCATAACGCATAACGCATAACGCATAACGCATAACGCATAACGCATAACGCATAACGCATAACGCATAACGCATAACGCATAACGCATAACGCATAACGCATAACGCATAACGCAATAACGCATAACGCATAACGCATAACGCATAACGCATAACGCATGACGCATAACGCATAACGCATAGCCCATAACGCATAACACATAGCGCATAACGCATTATGCAAAAGTCATAATGCATAAAGCATAACGCATAACGCATAACGCATAACGCATAACGCATAACGCATAACGCATAACGCATAACGCATAACGCATAACGCATAACGCATAACGCATAACGCATAACGCATAACGCATAACGCATAACGCATAACGCATAACGCATAACGCATAACACATAGCGCATAACGCATTATGCAAAAGTCATAATGCATAAAGCATAACGCATAACGCATAACGCATAACGCATAACGCATAACGCATAACGCATAACGCATAACGCATAACGCATAACGCATAACGCATAACGCATAACGCATAACGCATAACGCATAACGCATAACGCATAACGCATAACGCATAACGCATAACGCATAACGCATAACGCATAACGCATAACGCATAACGCATAACGCATAACGCATAACGCATAACGCATAACGCAATAACGCATAACGCATAACGCATAACGCATAACGCATAACGCATAACGCATAACGCATAACGCATAACGCATAACGCATAACGCATAACGCATAACGCATAACGCATAACGCATAACGCATAACGCATAACGCATAACGCATAACGCATAACGCATAACGCATAACGCATAACGCATAACGCATAACGCATAACGCATAACGCATAACGCATAACGCATAACGCATAACGCATAACGCATAACGCATAACGCATAACGCATAACGCATAACGCATAACGCATAACGCATAACGCATAACGCATAACGCATAACGCATAACGCATAACGCATAACGCATAACGCATAACGCATAACGCATAACGCATAACGCATAACGCATAACGCATAACGCATAACGCATAACGCATAACGCATAACGCATAACGCATAACGCATAACGCATAACGCATAACGCATAACGCATAACGCATAACGCATAACGCATAACGCATAACGCATAACGCATAACGCATAACGCATAACGCATAACGCATAACGCATAACGCATAACGCATAACGCATAACGCATAACGCATAACGCATAACGCATAACGCATAACGCATAACGCATAACGCATAACGCATAACGCATAACGCATAACGCATAACGCATAACGCATAACGCATAACGCATAACGCATAACGCATAACGCATAACGCATAACGCATAACGCATAACGCATAACGCATAACGCATAACGCATAACGCATAACGCATAACGCATAACGCATAACGCATAACGCATAACACATAGCGCATAACGCATTATGCAAAAGTCATAATGCATAAAGCATAACGCATAACGCATAACGCATAACGCATAACGCATAACGCATAACGCATAACGCATAACGCATAACGCATAACGCATAACGCATAACGCATAACGCATAACGCATAACGCATAACGCATAACGCATAACGCATAACGCATAACGCATAACGCATAACGCATAACGCATAACGCATAACGCATAACGCATAACGCATAACGCATAACGCATAACGCATAACGCATAACGCATAACGCATAACGCATAACGCATAACGCATAACGCATAACGGATGACGCATAACGCATAACGCATAACGCATAACGCATAACGCATAACGCATAACGCATAACGCATAACGCATAACGCATAACGCATAACGCATAACGCAATAACGCATAACGCATAACGCATAACGCATAACGCATAACGCATAACGCATAACGCATAACGCATAACGCATAACGCATAGCCCATAACGCATAACACATAGCGCATAACGCATTATGCAAAAGTCATAATGCATAAAGCATAACGCATAACGCATAACGCATAACGCATAACGCATAACGCATAACGCATAACGCATAACGCATAACGCATAACGCATAACGCATAACGCATAACGCATAACGCATAACGCAATAACGCATAACGCATAACGCATAACGCATAACGCATAACGCATAACGCATAACGCATAACGCATAACGCATAGCCCATAACGCATAACACATAGCGCATAACGCATTATGCAAAAGTCATAATGCATAAAGCATAACGCATAACGCATAACGCATAACGCATAACGCATAACGCATAACGCATAACGCATAACGCATAACGCATAACGCATAACGCATAACGCATAACGCATAACGCATAACGCATAACGCATAACGCATAACGCATAACGCATAACGCATAACGCATAACGCATAACGCATAACGCATAACGCATAACGCATAACGCATAACGCATAACGCATAACGCATAACGCATAACGGATGACGCATAACGCATAACGCATAACGCATAACGCATAACGCATAACGCATAACGCACAACGCACAACGCACAACGCACAACGCACAACGCACAACGCATAACGCATAACGCATAACGCATAACGCATAACGCATAACGCATAACGCATAACGCATAACGCATAACGCATAACGCATAACGCAATAACGCATAACGCACAACGCATAACGCATAACGCATAACGCATGACGCATAACGCATAACGCATAGCCCATAACGCATAACACATAGCGCATAACGCATTATGCAAAAGTCATAATGCATAAAGCATAACGCATAACGCATAACGCATAACGCATAACGCATAACGCATAACGCATAACGCATAACGCATAACGCATAACGCATAACGCATAACGCATAACGCATAACGCATAACGCATAACGCATAACGCATAACGCATAACGCATAACGCATAACGCATAACGCATAACGCATAACGCATAACACATAGCGCATAACGCATTATGCAAAAGTCATAATGCATAAAGCATAACGCATAACGCATAACGCATAACGCATAACGCATAACGCATAACGCATAACGCATAACGCATAACGCATAACGCATAACGCATAACGCATAACGCATAACGGATAACGCATAACGCATAACGCATAACGCATAACGCATAACGCATGACGCATAACGCATAACGCATAACGCATAACGCATAACGCATAACGCATAACGCACAACGCACAACGCACAACGCACAACGCACAACGCACAACGCACAACGCATAACGCATAACGCATAACGCAATAACGCATAACGCATAACGCATAACGCATAACGCATAACGCATAACGCATGACGCATAACGCATAACGCATAGCCCATAACGCATAACACATAGCGCATAACGCATTATGCAAAAGTCATAATGCATAAAGCATAACGCATAACGCATAACGCATAACGCATAACGCATAACGCATAACGCATAACGCATAACGCATAACGCATAACGCATAACGCATAACGCATAACGCATAACGCATAACGCATAACGCATAACGCATAACGCATAACGCATAACGCATAACGCATAACGCATAACGCATAACGCATAACGCATAACGCATAACGCATAACGCATAACGCATAACGCATAACGCATAACGCATAACGCATAACGCATAACGCATAACGCATAACGCATAACGCATAACGCATAACGCATAACGCATAACGCATAACGCATAACACATAGCGCATAACGCATTATGCAAAAGTCATAATGCATAAAGCATAACGCATAACGCATAACGCATAACGCATAACGCATAACGCATAACGCATAACGCATAACGCATAACGCATAACGCATAACGCATAACGCATAACGCATAACGCATAACGCATAACGCATAACGCATAACGCATAACGCATAACGGATAACGCATAACGCATAACGCATAACGCATAACGCATAACGCATGACGCATAACGCATAACGCATAACGCATAACGCATAACGCATAACGCATAACGCACAACGCACAACGCACAACGCACAACGCACAACGCACAACGCATAACGCATAACGCATAACGCAATAACGCATAACGCATAACGCATAACGCATAACGCATAACGCATAACGCATGACGCATAACGCATAACGCATAGCCCATAACGCATAACACATAGCGCATAACGCATTATGCAAAAGTCATAATGCATAAAGCATAACGCATAACGCATAACGCATAACGCATAACGCATAACGCATAACGCATAACGCATAACGCATAACGCATAACGCATAACGCATAACGCATAACGCATAACGCATAACGCATAACGCATAACGCATAACGCATAACGCATAACGCATAACGCATAACGCATAACACATAGCGCATAACGCATTATGCAAAAGTCATAACGCATAACGCATAACGCATAACACATAGCGCATAACGCATTATGCAAAAGTCATAATGCATAAAGCATAACGCATAACGCATAACGCATAACGCATAACGCATAACGCATAACGCATAACGCATAACGCATAACGCATAACGCATAACGCATAACGCATAACGCATAACGCATAACGCATAACGCATAACGCATAACGCATGACGCATAACGCATAACGCATAGCCCATAACGCATAACGCATAACGCATAACGTATAAACCATAAGGCATAACGCATAGCCCATAACGCATAACGCATAACGCATAACGCATAACGCATAACGCATAACGCATAACGCATAACGCATAACGCATAACGCATAACGCATAACGCATAACGCATAACGCATAACGCATAACGCATAACGCATAACGCATAACGCATAACGCATAACGCATAACGCATAACGCATAACGCATAACGCATAACGCATAACGCATAACGCATAACGCATAACGCATAACGCATAACGCATAACGCATAACGCATAACGCATAACGCATAACGCATAACGCATAACGCATAACGCATAACGCATAACGCATAACGCATAACGCATAACGCATAACGCGTAATGCAAAACTCATAACGCATAACGCATAACGCATAACGCATAACGCATAACGCATAACGCATAAAGCATAACGTATAAACCATAAGGCATAACGCATAGCCCATAACGCATAACGCATAACGCATAACGCATAACGCATAACGCATAACGCATAACGCATAACGCATAACGCATAACGCATAACGCATAACGCATAACGCATAACGCATAACGCATAACGCATAACGCATAACGCATAACGCATAACGCATAAAACACAACGCATAACGCATAACGCATAACGCATAACACATATCGCAATAACGCATAACACATAACGCATAACACCTAACGCATAACGCACAACGCATAACGCATAACGCATAACGCATAACGCATAACGCATAACGCATAACGCATAACGCATAACGCATAACGCATAACGCATAACGCATAACGCATAACGCATAACGCATAACGCATAACGCATAACGCATTACGCAATAACGCATAACGCATAACGCATAACGCATAACGCATAACGCATGACGCATAACGCATAACGCATAGCCCATAACGCATAACACATAGCGCATAACGCATTATGCAAAAGTCATAATGCATAAAGCATAACGCATAACGCATAACGCATAACGCATAACGCATAACGCATAACGCATAACGCATAACGCATAACGCATAACGCATAACGCATAACGCATAACACATAGCGCATAACGCATTATGCAAAAGTCATAATGCATAAAGCATAACGCATAACGCATAACGCATAACGCATAACGCATAACGCATAACGCATAACGCATAACGCATAACGCATAACGCATAACGCATAACGCATAACGCATAACGCATAACGCATAACGCATAACGCATAACGCATAACGCATAACGCATAACGCATAACGCATAACGCATAACGCATAACGCATAACGCAATAACGCATAACGCATAACGCATAACGCATAACGCATAACGCATGACGCATAACGCATAACGCATAGCCCATAACGCATAACACATAGCGCATAACGCATTATGCAAAAGTCATAATGCATAAAGCATAACGCATAACGCATAACGCATAACGCATAACGCATAACGCATAACGCATAACGCATAACGCATAACGCATAACGCATAACGCATAACGCATAACGCATAACGCATAACGCATAACGCATAACGCATAACGCATAACGCATAACGCATAACGCATAACGCATAACGCATAACGCATAACGCATAACGCATAACGCATAACGCATAACGCATAACGCATAACGCATAACGCATAACGCATAACGCATAACGCATAACGCATAACGCATAACGCATAACGCATAACGCATAACGCATAACGCATAACGCATAACGCATAACGCATAACGCATAACGCATAACGCATAACGCATAACGCATAACGCATAACGCATAACGCATAACGCATAACGCATAACGCATAACGCATAACGCATAACGCATAACGCATAACGCATAACGCATAACGCATAACGCATAACGCATAACGCATAACGCATAACGCATAACACATAGCGCATAACGCATTATGCAAAAGTCATAATGCATAAAGCATAACGCATAACGCATAACGCATAACGCATAACGCATAACGCATAACGCATAACGCATAACGCATAACGCATAACGCATAACGCATAACGCATAACGCATAACGCATAACGCATAACGCATAACGCATAACGCATGACGCATAACGCATAACGCATAACGCATAACGCATAACGCATAACGCACAACGCACAACGCACAACGCACAACGCACAACGCACAACGCATAACGCATAACGCATAACGCAATAACGCATAACGCATAACGCATAACGCATAACGCATAACGCATGACGCATAACGCATAACGCATAGCCCATAACGCATAACACATAGCGCATAACGCATTATGCAAAAGTCATAATGCATAAAGCATAACGCACAACGCATAACGCATAACGCATAACGCATAACGCATAACGCATAACGCATAACGCATAACGCATAACGCATAACGCATAACGCATAACGCATAACGCATAACGCATAACGCATAACGCATAACGCATAACGCATAACGGATAACGCATAACGCATAACGCATAACGCATAACGCATAACGCATGACGCATAACGCATAACGCATAACGCATAACGCATAACGCATAACGCATAACGCACAACGCACAACGCACAACGCACAACGCACAACGCACAACGCATAACGCATAACGCATAACGCAATAACGCATAACGCATAACGCATAACGCATAACGCATAACGCATAACGCATGACGCATAACGCATAACGCATAGCCCATAACGCATAACACATAGCGCATAACGCATTATGCAAAAGTCATAATGCATAAAGCATAACGCATAACGCATAACGCATAACGCATAACGCATAACGCATAACGCATAACGCATAACGCATAACGCATAACGCATAACGCATAACGCATAACGCATAACGCATAACGCATAACGCATAACGCATAACGCATAACGCATAACGCATAACGCATAACGCATAACGCATAACGCATAACGCATAACGCATAACGCATAACGCATAACGCATAACGCATAACGCATAACGCATAACGCATAACGCATAACGCATAACGCATAACGCATAACGCATAACGCATAACGCATAACGCATAACGCATAACGCATAACGCATAACGCATAACGCATAACGCATAACGCATAACGCATAACGCATAACGCATAACGCATAACGCATAACGCATAACGCATAACGCATAACGCATAACACATAGGGCATAACGCATTATGCAAAAGTCATAATGCATAAAGCATAACGCATAACGCATAACGCATAACGCATAACGCATAACGCATAACGCATAACGCATAACGCATAACGCATAACGCATAACGCATAACGCATAACGCATAACGCATAACGCATAACGCATAACGCATAACGGATAACGCATAACGCATAACGCATAACGCATAACGCATAACGCAATAACGCATAACGCATAACGCATAACGCATAACGCATGACGCATAACGCATAACGCATAGCCCATAACGCATAACACATAGCGCATAACGCATTATGCAAAAGTCATAATGCATAAAGCATAACGCATAACGCATAACGCATAACGCATAACGCATAACGCATAACGCATAACGCATAACGCATAACGCATAACGCATAACGCATAACGCATAACGCATAACGCATAACGCATAACGCATAACGCATAACGCATAACGCATAACGCATAACGCATAACGCATAACGCATAACGCATAACGCATAACGCATAACGCATAACGCATAACGCATAACGCATAACGCATAACGCATAACGCATAACGCATAACGCATAACGTATAACGCGTAATGCAAAACTCATAACGCATAACGCATAACGCATAACGCATAACGCATAACGCATAACGCATAAAGCATAACGTATAAACCATAAGGCATAACGCATAGCCCATAACGCATAACGCATAACGCATAACGCATAACGCATAACGCATAACGCATAACGCATAACGCATAACGCATAACGCATAACGCATAACGCATAACGCATAACGCATAACGCATAACGCATAACGCATAACGCATAACGCATAACGCATAAAACACAACGCATAACGCATAACGCATAACACATATCGCAATAACGCATAACACATAACGCATAACACCTAACGCATAACGCACAACGCATAACACATATCGCAATAACGCATAACACATAACGCATAACACCTAACGCATAACGCACAACGCATAACGCATAACGCATAACGCATAACGCATAACGCATAACGCATAACGCATAACGCATAACGCATAACGCATAGCCCATAACGCATAACACATAGCGCATAACGCATTATGCAAAAGTCATAATGCATAAAGCATAACGCATAACGCATAACGCATAACGCATAACGCATAACGCATAACGCATAACGCATAACGCATAACGCATAACGCATAACGCATAACGCATAACGCATAACGCATAACGCATAACGCATAACACATAGCGCATAACGCATTATGCAAAAGTCATAATGCATAAAGCATAACGCATAACGCATAACGCATAACGCATAACGCATAACGCATAACGCATAACGCATAACGCATAACGCATAACGCATAACGCATAACGCATAACGCATAACGCATAACGCATAACGCATAACGCATAACGCATAACGCATAACGCATAACGCATAACGCATAACGCATAACGCATAACGCATAACGCATAACGCATAACGCATAACGCATAACGCATAACGCATAACGCATAACGCATAACGCATAACGCATAACGCAATAACGCATAACGCATAACGCATAACGCATAACGCATAACGCATAACGCATGACGCATAACGCATAACGCATAGCCCATAACGCATAACACATAGCGCATAACGCATTATGCAAAAGTCATAATGCATAAAGCATAACGCATAACGCATAACGCATAACGCATAACGCATAACGCATAACGCATAACGCATAACGCATAACGCATAACGCATAACGCATAACGCATAACGCATAACGCATAACGCATAACGCATAACGCATAACGCATAACGCATAACGCATAACGCATAACGCATAACGCATAACGCATAACGCATAACGCATAACGCATAACGCATAACGCATAACGCATAACGCATAACGCATAACGCATAACGCATAACGCATAACGCATAACGCATAACGCATAACGCATAACGCATAACGCATAACGCATAACGCATAACGCATAACGCATAACGCATAACGCATAACGCATAACGCATAACGCATAACGCATAACGCATAACGCATAACGGATGACGCATAACGCATAACGCATAACGCATAACGCATAACGCATAACGCATAACGCACAACGCACAACGCATAACGCACAACGCACAACGCACAACGCACAACGCACAACGCACAACGCATAACGCATAACGCATAACGCATAACGCATAACGCATAACGCATAACGCATAACGCATAACGCATAACGCATAACGCATAACGCATAACGCATAACGCAATAACGCATAACGCACAACGCATAACGCATAACGCATGACGCATAACGCATAACGCATAGCCCATAACGCATAACACATAGCGCATAACGCATTATGCAAAAGTCATAATGCATAAAGCATAACGCATAACGCATAACGCATAACGCATAACGCATAACGCATAACGCATAACGCATAACGCATAACGCATAACGCATAACGCATAACGCATAACGCATAACGCATAACGCATAACGCATAACGCATAACGCATAACGCATAACGCATAACGCATAACGCATAACGCATAACGCATAACGCATAACGCATAACGCATAACGCATAACGCATAACGCATAACGCATAACGCATAACGCATAACGCATAACGCATAACGCATAACGCATAACGCATAACGCATAACGCATAACGCATAACGCATAACGCATAACGCATAACGCATAACGCATAACGCATAACGCATAACGCATAACGCATAACGCATAACGCATAACGCATAACGCATAACGCATAACGCATAACGCATAACGCATAACGCATAACGCATAACGCATAACGCATAACGCATAACGCATAACGCATAACGCATAACGCATAACGCATAACGCATAACGCATAACGCATAACGCATAACGCATAACGCATAACGCATAACGCATAACGCATAACGCATAACGCATAACGCATAACGCATAACGCATAACGCATAACGCATAACGCATAACGCATAACGCATAACGCATAACGCATAACGGATAACGCATAACGCATAACGCATAACGCATAACGCATAACGCATGACGCATAACGCATAACGCATAACGCATAACGCATAACGCATAACGCATAACGCACAACGCACAACGCACAACGCACAACGCACAACGCACAACGCATAACGCATAACGCATAACGCAATAACGCATAACGCATAACGCATAACGCATAACGCATAACGCATAACGCATGACGCATAACGCATAACGCATAGCCCATAACGCATAACACATAGCGCATAACGCATTATGCAAAAGTCATAATGCATAAAGCATAACGCATAACGCATAACGCATAACGCATAACGCATAACGCATAACGCATAACGCATAACGCATAACGCATAACGCATAACGCATAACGCATAACGCATAACGCATAACGCATAACGCATAACGCATAACGCATAACGCATAACGCATAACGCATAACGCATAACGCATAACGCATAACGCATAACGCATAACGCATAACGCATAACGCATAACGCATAACGCATAACGCATAACGCATAACGCATAACGCATAACGCATAACGCATAACGCATAACGCATAACGCATAACGCATAACGCATAACGCATAACGCATAACGCATAACGCATAACGCATAACGCATAACGCATAACGCATAACGCATAACGCATAACGGATGACGCATAACGCATAACGCATAACGCATAACGCATAACGCATAACGCATAACGCACAACGCATAACGCATAACACATAGCGCATAACGCATTATGCAAAAGTCATAATGCATAAAGCATAACGCATAACGCATAACGCATAACGCATAACGCATAACGCATAACGCATAACGCATAACGCATAACGCATAACGCATAACGCATAACGCATAACGCATAACGGATAACGCATAACGCATAACGCATAACGCATAACGCATAACGCAATAACGCATAACGCATAACGCATAACGCATAACGCATAACGCATGACGCATAACGCATAACGCATAGCCCATAACGCATAACACATAGCGCATAACGCATTATGCAAAAGTCATAATGCATAAAGCATAACGCATAACGCATAACGCATAACGCATAACGCATAACGCATAACGCATAACGCATAACGCATAACGCATAACGCATAACGCATAACGCATAACGCATAACGCATAACGCATAACGCATAACGCATAACGCATAACGCATAACGCATAACGCATAACGCATAACGCATAACGCATAACGCATAACGCATAACGCATAACGCATAACGCATAACGCATAACGCATAACGCATAACGCGTAATGCAAAACTCATAACGCATAACGCATAACGCATAACGCATAACGCATAACGCATAACGCATAAAGCATAACGTATAAACCATAAGGCATAACGCATAGCCCATAACGCATAACGCATAACGCATAACGCATAACGCATAACGCATAACGCATAACGCATAACGCATAACGCATAACGCATAACGCATAACGCATAACGCATAACGCATAACGCATAACGCATAAAACACAACGCATAACGCATAACGCATAACACATATCGCAATAACGCATAACACATAACGCATAACACCTAACGCATAACGCACAACGCATAACACATATCGCAATAACGCATAACACATAACGCATAACACCTAACGCATAACGCACAACGCATAACGCATAACGCATAACGCATAACGCATAACGCATAACGCATAACGCATAACGCATAACGCATAACGCATAACGCATAGCCCATAACGCATAACACATAGCGCATAACGCATTATGCAAAAGTCATAATGCATAAAGCATAACGCATAACGCATAACGCATAACGCATAACGCATAACGCATAACGCATAACGCATAACGCATAACGCATAACGCATAACGCATAACGCATAACGCATAACGCATAACGCATAACGCATAACGCATAACGCATAACACATAGCGCATAACGCATTATGCAAAAGTCATAATGCATAAAGCATAACGCATAACGCATAACGCATAACGCATAACGCATAACGCATAACGCATAACGCATAACGCATAACGCATAACGCATAACGCATAACGCATAACGCATAACGCATAACGCATAACGCATAACGCATAACGCATAACGCATAACGCATAACGCATAACGCATAACGCATAACGCATAACGCATAACGCATAACGCATAACGCATAACGCATAACGCATAACGCATAACGCATAACGCATAACGCATAACGCATAACGCATAACGCAATAACGCATAACGCATAACGCATAACGCATAACGCATAACGCATAACGCATGACGCATAACGCATAACGCATAGCCCATAACGCATAACACATAGCGCATAACGCATTATGCAAAAGTCATAATGCATAAAGCATAACGCATAACGCATAACGCATAACGCATAACGCATAACGCATAACGCATAACGCATAACGCATAACGCATAACGCATAACGCATAACGCATAACGCATAACGCATAACGCATAACGCATAACGCATAACGCATAACGCATAACGCATAACGCATAACGCATAACGCATAACGCATAACGCATAACGCATAACGCATAACGCATAACGCATAACGCATAACGCATAACGCATAACGCATAACGCATAACGCATAACGCATAACGCATAACGCATAACGCATAACGCATAACGCATAACGCATAACGCATAACGCATAACGCATAACGGATGACGCATAACGCATAACGCATAACGCATAACGCATAACGCATAACGCATAACGCACAACGCACAACGCATAACGCACAACGCACAACGCACAACGCACAACGCACAACGCACAACGCACAACGCACAACGCACAACGCATAACGCATAACGCATAACGCATAACGCATAACGCATAACGCATAACGCATAACGCATAACGCATAACGCATAACGCATAACGCATAACGCAATAACGCATAACGCACAACGCATAACGCATAACGCATGACGCATAACGCATAACGCATAGCCCATAACGCATAACACATAGCGCATAACGCATTATGCAAAAGTCATAATGCATAAAGCATAACGCATAACGCATAACGCATAACGCATAACGCATAACGCATAACGCATAACGCATAACGCATAACGCATAACGCATAACGCATAACGCATAACGCATAACGCATAACGCATAACGCATAACGCATAACGCATAACGCATAACGCATAACGCATAACGCATAACGCATAACGCATAACGCATAACGCATAACGCATAACGCATAACGCATAACGCATAACGCATAACGCATAACGCATAACGCATAACGCATAACGCATAACGCATAACGCATAACGCATAACGCATAACGCATAACGCATAACGCATAACGCATAACGCATAACGCATAACGCATAACGCATAACGCATAACGCATAACGCATAACGCATAACGCATAACGCATAACGCATAACGCATAACGCATAACGCATAACGCATAACGCATAACGCATAACGCATAACGCATAACGCATAACGCATAACGCATAACACATAGCGCATAACGCATTATGCAAAAGTCATAATGCATAAAGCATAACGCATAACGCATAACGCATAACGCATAACGCATAACGCATAACGCATAACGCATAACGCATAACGCATAACGCATAACGCATAACGCATAACGCATAACGCATAACGCATAACGCATAACGGATAACGCATAACGCATAACGCATAACGCATAACGCATAACGCATAACGCATAACGCATGACGCATAACGCATAACGCATAACGCATAACGCATAACGCATAACGCATAACGCACAACGCACAACGCACAACGCACAACGCACAACGCACAACGCATAACGCATAACGCATAACGCAATAACGCATAACGCATAACGCATAACGCATGACGCATAACGCATAACGCATAGCCCATAACGCATAACACATAGCGCATAACGCATTATGCAAAAGTCATAATGCATAAAGCATAACGCATAACGCATAACGCATAACGCATAACGCATAACGCATAACGCATAACGCATAACGCATAACGCATAACGCATAACGCATAACGCATAACGCATAACGCATAACGCATAACGCATAACGCATAACGCATAACGCATAACGCATAACGCATAACGCATAACGCATAACGCATAACGCATAACGCATAACGCATAACGCATAACGCATAACGCGTAATGCAAAACTCATAACGCATAACGCATAACGCATAACGCATAACGCATAACGCATAACGCATAACGCATAACGCATAACGCATAACGCATAACGCATAACGCATAACGCATAACGTATAAACCATAAGGCATAACGCATAGCCCATAACGCATAACGCATAACGCATAACGCATAACGCATAACGCATAACGCATAACGCATAACGCATAACGCATAACGCATAACGCATAACGCATAACGCATAACGCATAACGCATAACGCATAACGCATAACGCATAACGCATAAAACACAACGCATAACGCATAACGCATAACGCATAACACATATCCGCATAACGCATAACGCATAACACCTAACGCATAACGCACAACGCATAGCGCATAACGCATTATGCAAAAGTCATAATGCATAAAGCATAACGCATAACGCATAACGCATAACGCATAACGCATAACGCATAACGCATAACGCATAACGCATAACGCATAACGCATAACGCATAACGCATAACGCATAACGCATAACGCATAACGCATAACGCATAACGCATAACGCATAACGCATAACGCATAACGCATAACGCATAACGCATAACGCATAACGCATAACGCATAACGCATAACGCATAACGCATAACGCATAACGCATAACGCATAACGCATAACGCATAACGCATAACGCGTAATGCAAAACTCATAACGCATAACGTATAAACCATAAGGCATAACGCATAGCCCATAACGCATAACGCATAACGCATAACGCATAACGCATAACGCATAACGCATAACGCATAACGCATAACGCATAACGCATAACGCATAACGCATAACGCATAACGCATAACGCATAACGCATAACGCATAACGCATAACGCATAACGCATAACGCATAACGCATAACGCATAACGCATAACGCATAACGCATAACGCATAACGCATAACGCATAACGCATAACGCATAACGCATAACGCATAACGCATAACGCATAACGCATAACGCATAACGCGTAATGCAAAACTCATAACGCATAACGTATAAACCATAAGGCATAACGCATAGCCCATAACGCATAACGCATAACGCATAACGCATAACGCATAACGCATAACGCATAACGCATAACGCATAACGCATAACGCATAACGCATAACGCATAACGCATAACGCATAACGCATAACGCATAACGCATAACGCATAACGCATAACGCATAACGCATAACGCATAACGCATAACGCATAACGCATAACGCATAACGCATAACGCATAACGCATAACGCATAACGCATAACGCATAACGCATAACGCATAACGCATAACGCATAACGCATAACGCATAACGCATAACGCATAACGCATAACGCATAACGCATAACGCAATAACGCATAACGCATAACGCATAACGCATAACGCATGACGCATAACGCATAACGCATAGCCCATAACGCATAACACATAGCGCATAACGCATTATGCAAAAGTCATAATGCATAAAGCATAACGCATAACGCATAACGCATAACGCATAACGCATAACGCATAACGCATAACGCATAACGCATAACGCATAACGCATAACGCATAACGCATAACGCATAACGCATAACGCATAACGCATAACGCATAACGCATAACGCATAACGCATAACGCATAACGCATAACGCATAACGCATAACGCATAACGCATAACGCATAACGCATAACGCATAACGCATAGCCCATAACGCATAACACATAGCGCATAACGCATTATGCAAAAGTCATAATGCATAAAGCATAACGCATAACGCATAACGCATAACGCATAACGCATAACGCATAACGCATAACGCATAACGCATAACGCATAACGCATAACGCATAACGCATAACGCATAACGCATAACGCATAACGCATAACGCATAACACATAGCGCATAACGCATTATGCAAAAGTCATAATGCATAAAGCATAACGCATAACGCATAACGCATAACGCATAACGCATAACGCATAACGCATAACGCATAACGCATAACGCATAACGCATAACGCATAACGCATAACGCATAACGCATAACGCATAATGCATAACGCATGACGCATAACGCATAACGCATAACGCATAACGCATAACGCATAACGCAATAACGCATAACGCATAACGCATAACGCATAACGCATAACGCATGACGCATAACGCATAACGCATAGCCCATAACGCATAACACATAGCGCATAACGCATTATGCAAAAGTCATAATGCATAACGCATAACGCATAACGCATAACGCATAACGCATAACGCATAACGCATAACGCATAACGCATAACGCATAACGCATAACGCATAACGCATAACGCATAACGCATAACGCATAACGCATAACGCATAACGCATAACGCATAACGCATAACGCATAACGCATAACGCATAACGCATAACGCATAACGCATAACGCATAACGCATAACGCATAACGCATAACGCATAACGCATAACGCATAACGCATAACGCATAACGCATAACGCATAACGCATAACGCATAACGCATAACGCATAACGCATAACGCATAACGCATAACGCATAACGCATAACGCATAACGCATAACGCATAACGCATAACGCATAACGCATAACGCATAACGCATAACGCATAACGCATAACGCATAACGCATAACGCATAACGCATAACGCATAACGCATAACGCATAACGCATAACGCATAACGCATAACGCATAACGCATAACGCATAGCGCATAACGCATTATGCAAAAGTCATAATGCATAAAGCATAACGCATAACGCATAACGCATAACGCATAACGCATAACGCATAACGCATAACGTATAACGCATAACGCATAACGCATAACGCATAACGCATAACGCATAACGCATAACGCATAACGCATAACGCATGACGCATAACGCATAACGCATAACGCATAACGCATAACGCATAACGCACTACGCACAACGCACAACGCACAACGCACAACGCACAACGCATAACGCATAACGCATAACGCAATAACGCATAACGCATAACGCATAACGCATAACGCATAACGCATAACGCATGACGCATAACGCATAACGCATAGCCCATAACGCATAACACATAGCGCATAACGCATTATGCAAAAGTCATAATGCATAAAGCATAACGCATAACGCAAAACGCATAACGCATAACGCATAACGCATAACGCATAACGCATAACGCATAACGCATAACGCATAACGCATAACGCATAACGCATAACGCATAACGCATAACGCATAACGCATAACGCATAACGCATAACGCATAACGCATAACGCATAACGCATAACGCATAACGCATAACGCATAACGCATAACGCATAACGCATAACGCATAACGCATAACGCATAACGCATAACGCATAACGCATAACGCATAACGCATAACGCATAACGCGTAATGCAAAACTCATAACGCATAACGCATAACGCATAACGCATAACGCATAACGCATAACGCATAACGCATAACGCATAAAACACAACGCATAACGCATAACGCATAACGCATAACACATATCGCAATAACGCATAACACATAACGCATAACACCTAACGCATAACGCACAACGCATAACGCATAACGCATAACACATAACGCATAACACCTAACGCATAACGCACAACGCATAACGCATAACGCATAACGCATAACGCATAACGCATAACGCATAACGCATAACGCATAACGCATAACGCATAACGCATAACGCATAACGCATAACGCATAACGCATAACGCATAACGCATAACGCATAACGCATAACGCATAACGCAATAACGCATAACGCATAACGCATAACGCATAACGCATAACGCATGACGCATAACGCATAACGCATAGCCCATAACGCATAACACATAGCGCATAACGCATTATGCAAAAGTCATAATGCATAAAGCATAACGCATAACGCATAACGCATAACGCATAACGCATAACGCATAACGCATAACGCATAACGCATAACGCATAACGCATAACGCATAACGCATAACGCATAACACATAGCGCATAACGCATTATGCAAAAGTCATAATGCATAAAGCATAACGCATAACGCATAACGCATAACGCATAACGCATAACGCATAACGCATAACGCATAACGCATAACGCATAACGCATAACGCATAACGCATAACGCATAACGCATAACGCATAACGCATAACGCATAACGCATAACGCATAACGCATAACGCATAACGCATAACGCATAACGCATAACGCATAACGCATAACGCATAACGCATAACGCATAACGCATAACGCATAACGCATAACGCATAACGCAATAACGCATAACGCATAACGCATAACGCATAACGCATAACGCATGACGCATAACGCATAACGCATAGCCCATAACGCATAACACATAGCGCATAACGCATTATGCAAAAGTCATAATGCATAAAGCATAACGCATAACGCATAACGCATAACGCATAACGCATAACGCATAACGCATAACGCATAACGCATAACGCATAACGCATAACGCATAACGCATAACGCATAACGCATAACGCATAACGCATAACGCATAACGCATAACGCATAACGCATAACGCATAACGCATAACGCATAACGCATAACGCATAACGCATAACGCATAACGCATAACGCATAACGCATAACGCATAACGCATAACGCATAACGCATAACGCATAACGCATAACGCATAACGCATAACGCATAACGCATAACGCATAACGCATAACGCATAACGCATAACGCATAACGCATAACGCATAACGCATAACGCATAACGCATAACGCATAACGCATAACGCATAACGCATAACACATAGCGCATAACGCATTATGCAAAAGTCATAATGCATAAAGCATAACGCATAACGCATAACGCATAACGCATAACGCATAACGCATAACGCATAACGCATAACGCATAACGCATAACGCATAACGCATAACGCATAACGCATAACGCATAACGCATAACGCATAACGCATAACGCATAACGCATAACGCATAACGCATAACGCATAACGCATAACGCATGACGCATAACGCATAACGCATAACGCATAACGCATAACGCATAACGCATAACGCACAACGCACAACGCACAACGCACAACGCACAACGCACAACGCATAACGCATAACGCATAACGCAATAACGCATAACGCATAACGCATAACGCATAACGCATAACGCATGACGCATAACGCATAACGCATAGCCCATAACGCATAACACATAGCGCATAACGCATTATGCAAAAGTCATAATGCATAAAGCATAACGCATAACGCATAACGCATAACGCATAACGCATAACGCATAACGCATAACGCATAACGCATAACGCATAACGCATAACGCATAACGCATAACGCATAACGCATAACGCATAACGCATAACGCATAACGCATAACGCATAACGCATAACGCATAACGCATAACGCATAACGCATAACGCATAACGCATAACGCATAACGCATAACGCATAACGCATAACGCATAACGCATAACGCATAACGCATAACGCATAACGCATAACGCATAACACATAGCGCATAACGCATTATGCAAAAGTCATAACGCATAACGCATAACGCATAACGCATAACACATAGCGCATAACGCATTATGCAAAAGTCATAATGCATAAAGCATAACGCATAACGCATAACGCATAACGCATAACGCATAACGCATAACGCATAACGCATAACGCATAACGCATAACGCATAACGCATAACGCATAACGCATAACGCATAACGCATAACGCATAACGCATAACGCATAACGCATAACGCATAACGCATAACGCATAACGCATAACGCATAACGCATAACGCATAACGCATAACGCATAACGCATAACGCATAACGCATAACGCATAACGCATAACGCATAACGCATAACGCATAACGCATAACGCATAACGCATAACGCGTAATGCAAAACTCATAACGCATAACGCATAACGCATAACGCATAACGCATAAAGCATAACGTATAAACCATAAGGCATAACGCATAGCCCATAACGCATAACGCATAACGCATAACGCATAACGCATAACGCATAACGCATAACGCATAACGCATAACGCATAACGCATAACGCATAACGCATAAAACACAACGCATAACGCATAACGCATAACGCATAACACATATCGCAATAACGCATAACACATAACGCATAACACCTAACGCATAACGCACAACGCATAACGCATAACGCATAACGCATAACGCATAACGCATAACGCATAACGCATAACGCATAACGCATAACGCATAACGCATAACGCATAACGCATAACGCATAACGCATAACGCATAACGCATAACGCATAACGCATAACGCATAACGCAATAACGCATAACGCATAACGCATAACGCATAACGCATAACGCATGACGCATAACGCATAACGCATAGCCCATAACGCATAACACATAGCGCATAACGCATTATGCAAAAGTCATAATGCATAAAGCATAACGCATAACGCATAACGCATAACGCATAACGCATAACGCATAACGCATAACGCATAACGCATAACGCATAACGCATAACGCATAACGCATAACGCATAACGCATAACGCATAACGCATAACGCATAACGCATAACACATAGCGCATAACGCATTATGCAAAAGTCATAATGCATAAAGCATAACGCATAACGCATAACGCATAACGCATAACGCATAACGCATAACGCATAACGCATAACGCATAACGCATAACGCATAACGCATAACGCATAACGCATAACGCATAACGCATAACGCATAACGCATAACGCATAACGCATAACGCATAACGCATAACGCATAACGCATAACGCATAACGCATAACGCATAACGCATAACGCATAACGCATAACGCATAACGCATAACGCATAACGCATAACGCATAACGCATAACGCATAACGCATAACGCATAACGCATAACGCATAACGCATAGCCCATAACGCATAACGCATAACGCATAACGTATAAACCATAAGGCATAACGCATAGCCCATAACGCATAACGCATAACGCATAACGCATAACGCATAACGCATAACGCATAACGCATAACGCATAACGCATAACGCATAACGCATAACGCATAACGCATAACGCATAACGCATAACGCATAACGCATAACGCATAACGCATAACGCATAACGCATAACGCATAACGCATAACGCATAACGCATAACGCATAACGCATAACGCATAACGCATAACGCATAACGCATAACGCATAACGCATAACGCATAACGCATAACGCGTAATGCAAAACTCATAACGCATAACGCATAACGCATAACGCATAACGCGTAATGCAAAACTCATAACGCATAACGCATAACGCATAACGCATAACGCATAACGCATAACGCATAACGCATAACGCATAACGCATAACGCATAACGCATAACGCATAACGCATAACGCATAACGCATAACGCATAACGCATAACGCATAAAACACAACGCATAACGCATAACGCATAACGCATAACACATATCGCAATAACGCATAACACATAACGCATAACACCTAACGCATAACGCACAACGCATAACGCATAACGCATAACGCATAACGCATAACGCAATAACGCATAACGCATAACGCATAACGCATAACGCATAACGCATAACGCATAACGCAATAACGCATAACGCATAACGCATAACGCATAACGCATAACGCATGACGCATAACGCATAACGCATAGCCCATAACGCATAACACATAGCGCATAACGCATTATGCAAAAGTCATAATGCATAAAGCATAACGCATAACGCATAACGCATAACGCATAACGCATAACGCATAACGCATAACGCATAACGCATAACGCATAACGCATAACGCATAACGCATAACGCATAACGCATAACGCATAACGCATAACGCATAACACATAGCGCATAACGCATTATGCAAAAGTCATAATGCATAAAGCATAACGCATAACGCATAACGCATAACGCATAACGCATAACGCATAACGCATAACGCATAACGCATAACGCATAACGCATAACGCATAACGCATAACGCATAACGCATAACGCATAACGCATAACGCATAACACATAGCGCATAACGCATTATGCAAAAGTCATAATGCATAAAGCATAACGCATAACGCATAACGCATAACGCATAACGCATAACGCATAACGCATAACGCATAACGCATAACGCATAACGCATAACGCATAACGCATAACGCATAACGCATAACGCATAACGCATAACGCATAACGCATAACGCATAACGCATAACGCATAACGCATAACGCATAACGCATAACGCATAACGCATAACGCATAACGCATAACGCATAACGCATAACGCATAACGCAATAACGCATAACGCATAACGCATAACGCATAACGCATAACGCATGACGCATAACGCATAACGCATAGCCCATAACGCATAACACATAGCGCATAACGCATTATGCAAAAGTCATAATGCATAAAGCATAACGCATAACGCATAACGCATAACGCATAACGCATAACGCATAACGCATAACGCATAACGCATAACGCATAACGCATAACGCATAACGCATAACGCATAACGCATAACGCATAACGCATAACGCATAACGCATAACGCATAACGCATAACGCATAACGCATAACGCATAACGCATAACGCATAACGCATAACGCATAACGCATAACGCATAACGCATAACGCATAACGCATAACGCATAACGCATAACGCATAACGCATAACGCATAACGCATAACGCATAACGCATAACGCATAACGCATAACGCATAACGCATAACGCATAACGCATAACGCATAACGCATAACGCATAACGCATAACACATAGCGCATAACGCATTATGCAAAAGTCATAATGCATAAAGCATAACGCATAACGCATAACGCATAACGCATAACGCATAACGCATAACGCATAACGCATAACGCATAACGCATAACGCATAACGCATAACGCATAACGCATAACGCATAACGCATAACGCATAACGCATAACGCATAACGCATAACGCATAACACATAGCGCATAACGCATTATGCAAAAGTCATAATGCATAAAGCATAACGCATAACGCATAACGCATAACGCATAACGCATAACGCATAACGCATAACGCATAACGCATAACGCATAACGCATAACGCATAACGCATAACGCATAACGCATAACGCATAACGCATAACGCATAACGCATAACGCATAACGCATAACGCATAACGCATAACGCATAACGCATAACGCATAACGCATAACGCATAACGCATAACGCAATAACGCATAACGCATAACGCATAACGCATAACGCATAACGCATGACGCATAACGCATAACGCATAGCCCATAACGCATAACACATAGCGCATAACGCATTATGCAAAAGTCATAATGCATAAAGCATAACGCATAACGCATAACGCATAACGCATAACGCATAACGCATAACGCATAACGCATAACGCATAACGCATAACGCATAACGCATAACGCATAACGCATAACGCATAACGCATAACGCATAACGCATAACGCATAACGCATAACGCATAACGCATAACGCATAACGCATAACGCATAACGCATAACGCATAACGCATAACGCATAACGCATAACGCATAACGCATAACGCATAACGCATAACGCATAACGCATAACGCATAACGCATAACGCATAACGCAATAACGCATAACGCATAACGCATAACGCATAACGCATAACGCATGACGCATAACGCATAACGCATAGCCCATAACGCATAACACATAGCGCATAACGCATTATGCAAAAGTCATAATGCATAACGCATAACGCATAACGCATAACGCATAACGCATAACGCATAACGCATAACGCATAACGCATAACGCATAACGCATAACGCATAACGCATAACGCATAACGCATAACGCATAACGCATAACGCATAACGCATAACGCATAACGCATAACGCATAACGCATAACGCATAACGCATAACGCATAACGCATAACGCATAACGCATAACGCATAACGCATAACGCATAACGCATAACGCATAACGCATAACGCATAACGCATAACGCATAACGCATAACGCATAACGCATAACGCATAACGCATAACGCATAACGCATAACGCATAACGCATAACGCATAACGCATAACGCATAACGCATAACGCATAACGCATAACGCATAACGCATAACGCATAACGCATAACGCATAACGCATAACGCATAACGCATAACGCATAACGCATAACGCATAACGCATAACGCATAACGCATAACGCATAACGCATAACGCATAACGCATAACGCATAACGCATAACGCATAACGCATAACGCATAACGCATAACGCATAACGCATAACGCATAACGCATAACACATAGCGCATAACGCATTATGCAAAAGTCATAATGCATAAAGCATAACGCATAACGCATAACGCATAACGCATAACGCATAACGCATAACGCATAACGCATAACGCATAACGCATAACGCATAACGCATAACGCATAACGCATAACGCATAACGCATAACGCATAACGCATAACGCATAACGCATAACGCATAACGCATAACGCATAACGCATAACGCATAACGCATAACGCATAACGCATAACGCATAACGCATAACGCATAACGCATAACGCATAACGCATAACGCATAACGCATAACGCATAACGCATAACGCGTAATGCAAAACTCATAACGCATAACGTATAAACCATAAGGCATAACGCATAGCCCATAACGCATAACGCATAACGCATAACGCATAACGCATAACGCATAACGCATAACGCATAACGCATAACGCATAACGCATAACGCATAACGCATAACGCATAACGCATAACGCATAACGCATAACGCATAACGCATAACGCATAACGCATAACGCATAACGCATAACGCATAACGCATAACGCATAACGCATAACGCATAACGCATAACGCATAACGCATAACGCATAACGCATAACGCATAACGCATAACGCATAACGCATAACGCATAACGCGTAATGCAAAACTCATAACGCATAACGTATAAACCATAAGGCATAACGCATAGCCCATAACGCATAACGCATAACGCATAACGCATAACGCATAACGCATAACGCATAACGCATAACGCATAACGCATAACGCATAACGCATAACGCATAACGCATAACGCATAACGCATAACGCATAACGCATAACGCATAACGCATAACGCATAACGCATAACGCATAACGCATAACGCATAACGCATAACGCATAACGCATAACGCATAACGCATAACGCATAACGCATAACGCATAACGCATAACGCATAACGCATAACGCATAACGCATAACGCATAACGCATAACGCATAACGCATAACGCATAACGCAATAACGCATAACGCATAACGCATAACGCATAACGCATGACGCATAACGCATAACGCATAGCCCATAACGCATAACACATAGCGCATAACGCATTATGCAAAAGTCATAATGCATAAAGCATAACGCATAACGCATAAAGCATAACGCATAACGCATAACGCATAACGCATAACGCATAACGCATAACGCATAACGCATAACGCATAACGCATAACGCATAACGCATAACGCATAACGCATAACGCATAACGCATAACGCATAACGCATAACGCATAACGCATAACGCATAACGCATAACGCATAACGCATAACGCATAACGCATAACGCATAACGCATAACGCATAACGCATAACGCATAACGCATAACGCATAACGCATAACGCATAACGCATAACGCATAACGCATAACGCATAACGCATAACGCATAACGCATAACGCATAACGCATAACGCATAACGCATAACGCATAACGCATAACGCATAACGCATAACGCATAACGCATAACGCATAACGCATAACGCATAACGCATAACGCATAACGCATAACGCATAACGCATAACGCATAACGCATAACGCATAACGCATAACGCATAACGCATAACGCATAACGCATAACGCATAACGCATAACGCATAACGCATAACGCATAACGCATAACGCATAACGCATAACGCATAACGCATAACGCATAACGCATAACGCATAACGCATAACGCATAACGCATAACGCATAACGCATAACGCATAACGCATAACACATAGCGCATAACGCATTATGCAAAAGTCATAATGCATAAAGCATAACGCATAACGCATAACGCATAACGCATAACGCATAACGCATAACGCATAACGCATAACGCATAACGCATAACGCATAACGCATAACGCATAACGCATAACGCATAACGCATAACGCATAACGCATAACGCATAACGCATAACGCATAACACATAGCGCATAACGCATTATGCAAAAGTCATAATGCATAAAGCATAACGCATAACGCATAACGCATAACGCATAACGCATAACGCATAACGCATAACGCATAACGCATAACGCATAACGCATAACGCATAACGCATAACGCATGACGCATAACGCATAACGCATAGCCCATAACGCATAACACATAGCGCATAACGCATTATGCAAAAGTCATAATGCATAAAGCATAACGCATAACGCATAACGCATAACGCATAACGCATAACGCATAACGCATAACGCATAACGCATAACGCATAACGCATAACGCATAACGCATAACGCATAACGCATAACGCATAACGCATAACGCATAACGCATAACGCATAACGCATAACGCATAACGCATAACGCATAACGCATAACGCATAACGCATAACGCATAACGCATAACGCATAACGCATAACGCAATAACGCATAACGCATAACGCATAACGCATAACGCATAACGCATGACGCATAACGCATAACGCATAGCCCATAACGCATAACACATAGCGCATAACGCATTATGCAAAAGTCATAATGCATAAAGCATAACGCATAACGCATAACGCATAACGCATAACGCATAACGCATAACGCATAACGCATAACGCATAACGCATAACGCATAACGCATAACGCATAACGCATAACGCATAACGCATAACGCATAACGCATAACGCATAACGCATAACGCATAACGCATAACGCATAACGCATAACGCATAACGCATAACGCATAACGCATAACGCATAACGCATAACGCATAACGCATAACGCATAACGCATAACGCATAACGCATAACGCATAACGCATAACGCATAACGCATAACGCATAACGCATAACGCAATAACGCATAACGCATAACGCATAACGCATAACGCATAACGCATGACGCATAACGCATAACGCATAGCCCATAACGCATAACACATAGCGCATAACGCATTATGCAAAAGTCATAATGCATAAAGCATAACGCATAACGCATAACGCATAACGCATAACGCATAACGCATAACGCATAACGCATAACGCATAACGCATAACGCATAACGCATAACGCATAACGCATAACGCATAACACATAGCGCATAACGCATTATGCAAAAGTCATAATGCATAAAGCATAACGCATAACGCATAACGCATAACGCATAACGCATAACGCATAACGCATAACGCATAACGCATAACGCATAACGCATAACGCATAACGCATAACGCATAACGCATAACGCATAACACATAGCGCATAACGCATTATGCAAAAGTCATAATGCATAAAGCATAACGCATAACGCATAACGCATAACGCATAACGCATAACGCATAACGCATAACGCATAACGCATAACGCATAACGCATAACGCATAACGCATAACGCATAACGCATAACGCATAACGCATAACGCATAACGCATAACGCATAACGCATAACGCATAACGCATAACGCATAACGCATAACGCATAACGCATAACGCATAACGCATAACGCATAACGCATAACGCATAACGCATAACGCATAACGCATAACGCATAACGCAATAACGCATAACGCATAACGCATAACGCATAACGCATAACGCATGACGCATAACGCATAACGCATAGCCCATAACGCATAACACATAGCGCATAACGCATTATGCAAAAGTCATAATGCATAAAGCATAACGCATAACGCATAACGCATAACGCATAACGCATAACGCATAACGCATAACGCATAACGCATAACGCATAACGCATAACGCATAACGCATAACGCATAACGCATAACGCATAACGCATAACGCATAACGCATAACGCATAACGCATAACGCATAACGCATAACGCATAACGCATAACGCATAACGCATAACGCATAACGCATAACGCATAACGCATAACGCAATAACGCATAACGCATAACGCATAACGCATAACGCATAACGCATGACGCATAACGCATAACGCATAGCCCATAACGCATAACACATAGCGCATAACGCATTATGCAAAAGTCATAATGCATAAAGCATAACGCATAACGCATAACGCATAACGCATAACGCATAACGCATAACGCATAACGCATAACGCATAACGCATAACGCATAACGCATAACGCATAACGCATAACGCATAACGCATAACGCATAACGCATAACGCATAACGCATAACGCATAACGCATAACGCATAACGCATAACGCATAACGCATAACGCATAACGCATAACGCATAACGCATAACGCATAACGCATAACGCATAACGCATAACGCATAACGCATAACGCATAACGCATAACGCATAACGCATAACGCATAACGCATAACGCATAACGCATAACGCATAACGCATAACGCATAACGCATAACGCATAACGCATAACGCATAACGCATAACGCAATAACGCATAACGCATAACGCATAACGCATAACGCATGACGCATAACGCATAACGCATAGCCCATAACGCATAACACATAGCGCATAACGCATTATGCAAAAGTCATAATGCATAAAGCATAACGCATAACGCATAAAGCATAACGCATAACGCATAACGCATAACGCATAACGCATAACGCATAACGCATAACGCATAACGCATAACGCATAACGCATAACGCATAACGCATAACGCATAACGCATAACGCATAACGCATAACGCATAACGCATAACGCATAACGCATAACGCATAACGCATAACGCATAACGCATAACGCATAACGCATAACGCATAACGCATAACGCATAACGCATAACGCATAACGCATAACGCATAACGCATAACGCATAACGCATAACGCATAACGCATAACGCATAACGCATAACGCATAACGCATAACGCATAACGCATAACGCATAACGCATAACGCATAACGCATAACGCATAACGCATAACGCATAACGCATAACGCATAACGCATAACGCATAACGCATAACGCATAACGCATAACGCATAACGCATAACGCATAACGCATAACGCATAACGCATAACGCATAACGCATAACGCATAACGCATAACGCATAACGCATAACGCATAACGCATAACGCATAACGCATAACGCATAACGCATAACGCATAACGCATAACGCATAACGCATAACGCATAACGCATAACGCATAACGCATAACGCATAACGCATAACACATAGCGCATAACGCATTATGCAAAAGTCATAATGCATAAAGCATAACGCATAACGCATAACGCATAACGCATAACGCATAACGCATAACGCATAACGCATAACGCATAACGCATAACGCATAACGCATAACGCATAACGCATAACGCATAACGCATAACGCATAACGCATAACGCATAACGCATAACGCATAACACATAGCGCATAACGCATTATGCAAAAGTCATAATGCATAAAGCATAACGCATAACGCATAACGCATAACGCATAACGCATAACGCATAACGCATAACGCATAACGCATAACGCATAACGCATAACGCATAACGCATAACGCATGACGCATAACGCATAACGCATAGCCCATAACGCATAACACATAGCGCATAACGCATTATGCAAAAGTCATAATGCATAAAGCATAACGCATAACGCATAACGCATAACGCATAACGCATAACGCATAACGCATAACGCATAACGCATAACGCATAACGCATAACGCATAACGCATAACGCATAACGCATAACGCATAACGCATAACGCATAACGCATAACGCATAACGCATAACGCATAACGCATAACGCATAACGCATAACGCATAACGCATAACGCATAACGCATAACGCATAACGCATAACGCATAACGCAATAACGCATAACGCATAACGCATAACGCATAACGCATAACGCATGACGCATAACGCATAACGCATAGCCCATAACGCATAACACATAGCGCATAACGCATTATGCAAAAGTCATAATGCATAAAGCATAACGCATAACGCATAACGCATAACGCATAACGCATAACGCATAACGCATAACGCATAACGCATAACGCATAACGCATAACGCATAACGCATAACGCATAACGCATAACGCATAACGCATAACGCATAACGCATAACGCATAACGCATAACGCATAACGCATAACGCATAACGCATAACGCATAACGCATAACGCATAACGCATAACGCATAACGCATAACGCATAACGCATAACGCATAACGCATAACGCATAACGCATAACGCATAACGCATAACGCATAACGCATAACGCAATAACGCATAACGCATAACGCATAACGCATAACGCATAACGCATGACGCATAACGCATAACGCATAGCCCATAACGCATAACACATAGCGCATAACGCATTATGCAAAAGTCATAATGCATAAAGCATAACGCATAACGCATAACGCATAACGCATAACGCATAACGCATAACGCATAACGCATAACGCATAACGCATAACGCATAACGCATAACGCATAACGCATAACGCATAACACATAGCGCATAACGCATTATGCAAAAGTCATAATGCATAAAGCATAACGCATAACGCATAACGCATAACGCATAACGCATAACGCATAACGCATAACGCATAACGCATAACGCATAACGCATAACGCATAACGCATAACGCATAACGCATAACGCATAACACATAGCGCATAACGCATTATGCAAAAGTCATAATGCATAAAGCATAACGCATAACGCATAACGCATAACGCATAACGCATAACGCATAACGCATAACGCATAACGCATAACGCATAACGCATAACGCATAACGCATAACGCATAACGCATAACGCATAACGCATAACGCATAACGCATAACGCATAACGCATAACGCATAACGCATAACGCATAACGCATAACGCATAACGCATAACGCATAACGCATAACGCATAACGCATAACGCATAACGCATAACGCATAACGCATAACGCAATAACGCATAACGCATAACGCATAACGCATAACGCATAACGCATGACGCATAACGCATAACGCATAGCCCATAACGCATAACACATAGCGCATAACGCATTATGCAAAAGTCATAATGCATAAAGCATAACGCATAACGCATAACGCATAACGCATAACGCATAACGCATAACGCATAACGCATAACGCATAACGCATAACGCATAACGCATAACGCATAACGCATAACGCATAACGCATAACGCATAACGCATAACGCATAACGCATAACGCATAACGCATAACGCATAACGCATAACGCATAACGCATAACGCATAACGCATAACGCATAACGCATAACGCATAACGCATAACGCATAACGCATAACGCATAACGCATAACGCATAACGCATAACGCATAACGCATAACGCATAACGCATAACGCATAACGCATAACGCATAACGCATAACGCATAACGCATAACGCATAACGCATAACGCATAACGCATAACGCATAACGCATAACGCATAACGCATAACGCATAACGCATAACGCATAACGCATAACGCATAACGCATAACGCATAACGCATAACGCATAACGCATAACGCATAACGCATAACGCATAACGCATAACGCATAACGCATAACGCATAACGCATAACGCATAACGCATAACGCATAACGCATAACGCATAACGCATAACGCATAACGCATAACGCATAACGCATAACACATAGCGCATAACGCATTATGCAAAAGTCATAATGCATAAAGCATAACGCATAACGCATAACGCATAACGCATAACGCATAACGCATAACGCATAACGCATAACGCATAACGCATAACGCATAACGCATAACGCATAACGCATAACGCATAACGCATAACGCATAACGCATAACGCATAACGCATAACGCATAACACATAGCGCATAACGCATTATGCAAAAGTCATAATGCATAAAGCATAACGCATAACGCATAACGCATAACGCATAACGCATAACGCATAACGCATAACGCATAACGCATAACGCATAACGCATAACGCATAACGCATAACGCATAACGCATAACGCATAACGCATAACGCATAACGCATAACGCATAACGCATAACGCATAACGCATAACGCATAACGCATAACGCATAACGCATAACGCATAACGCATAACGCAATAACGCATAACGCATAACGCATAACGCATAACGCATAACGCATGACGCATAACGCATAACGCATAGCCCATAACGCATAACACATAGCGCATAACGCATTATGCAAAAGTCATAATGCATAAAGCATAACGCATAACGCATAACGCATAACGCATAACGCATAACGCATAACGCATAACGCATAACGCATAACGCATAACGCATAACGCATAACGCATAACGCATAACGCATAACGCATAACGCATAACGCATAACGCATAACGCATAACGCATAACGCATAACGCATAACGCATAACGCATAACGCATAACGCATAACGCATAACGCATAACGCATAACGCATAACGCATAACGCATAACGCATAACGCAATAACGCATAACGCATAACGCATAACGCATAACGCATAACGCATGACGCATAACGCATAACGCATAGCCCATAACGCATAACACATAGCGCATAACGCATTATGCAAAAGTCATAATGCATAAAGCATAACGCATAACGCATAACGCATAACGCATAACGCATAACGCATAACGCATAACGCATAACGCATAACGCATAACGCATAACGCATAACGCATAACGCATAACGCATAACGCATAACGCCTAACGCATAACGCATAACGCATAACGCATAACGCATAACGCATAACGCATAACGCATAACGCATAACGCATAACGCATAACGCATAACGCATAACGCATAACGCATAACGCATAACGCATAACGCATAACGCATAACGCATAACGCATAACGCATAACGCATAACGCATAACGCATAACGCATAACGCATAACGCATAACGCATAACGCATAACGCATAACGCATAACGCATAACGCATAACGCATAACGCATAACGCATA